>NW_019394240.1:481982-689814 GCF_000612105.2 Orussus abietinus | reverse complement strand
AGCCCCTACCAGAAATTCGTTGCGGCGCCCTTGGGGGCAAAAAACGGTGAAAGCTTACGTACGAAACCAGAGGGCAGCACACGATGTGTTCGCGCGACCCTGCCCGTGAACAATCTCCCAACTCATCTGTGTTCCCAACTCATTTCTGGTGGTGCGCGGTTGTGAAGTGCACGGTTTGCCTTGAAAGGTTCTTAATGTCACGGCTGAAACGTCACCGGTCCTGAATAAACGAAGAGAGCGACTCATAATATGCAGTGACAGCATTTCTGGCGTACGTTGGCTAGAGAAAACCAGGAAAATGTCGCCGCCACAAATTATTCTCATGTCCTGTGGGTGTTATAACCCCCCAACCAACATGCACTTACGAATGTTTGGTACGCATATATATATATATATATGTCTATATCTCCTGTTTGTAATCAATATTGATTTTTCACCTGCAACACAAATACTTAGTGCGCAATTTTCGCCACATATATCATTACTGGGCTCGGTGCCCTTCAGACTTTAAACGCTCCGATAGCACTGTGTTTTCGTTAGGTGTGTTATAATGGCATTTCGACGAAGACAGTAGAGCACTTATTATGATTTATAGAGGTTGCGAAGGATCATCTCCACAGGATGGGTACACACGCTGTAGTTGGTGGAATTATATCTCCTGCTCATGATGGATACGGGAAAAGGGACCTCGCCAGTGCGAGTCATAGGTGCGCGATGCTGAAACTCGCTCTTAAGAATAACGACTGGGTACGAGTCAGTACGTGGGAAACAAGGCAGAACTGCTGGATGAGAACGAAACTTAGCCTCCAATACCATCAGAGTGTATTGAACTCGGTTGTTAGCGATACTAATGGCATTAAACATTATGCCGAACAAGAAGACTTGGAGTGGATTCCTGAAAATGTTAAAAATAACGCTAATAATGCTCCGATTCAGATCAAGCTACTCTGTGGTGCCGATCTTTTGGAAAGCTTCGAAGTTCCTGGTCTTTGGATAGACGAAGAAGTAGGTAGAATTATATGGGTCGTATGTCATTGCAGGAAATATTCGTATCTAACTGGGGTTTGTCTTCTGCTTACTTAGATTGACGCAATTGTCAGTCAACACGGGCTCATTGTTGTCACCAGAGAAGGCTCTAATCCTCACAGATTTATCTACGAGTCGGACATTCTCTCAAAACATGTGGTATATAGACATACTTATGGTAAATGTCAACTCGCTACAATCATTATCGAGGATTACATTTTTCTTTTAAAATTCTATGCTTCAGCGTAACATAACTATCGTCACCGAATGGATACCAAATGAAATCAGCTCGTCAAAGATCAGAAAAGCTCTGAGACGCGGCGAGAGCGTGAAATACTTAGTCCAAGATCCAGTCATTGATTACATCTACACTCAGGGTATCTATGATGTCAAAACGGAGTCGACAATGTGAGTCTAAATAATTTGGGTTACAAGAGCTGTTTAGTGAAATCGATGGGGATTTAATGGTTACTTTTCTAGTAGATATATCAATACGGTTCGGTACTTTTTAACGTTTTTTACGAGATAAATATATTTTTATAGTAATCATAGTTCCTTTTGGCTGGAGCACGTAAGATATATAAAAAGCTCCTCGCTGAAACTATTTTATAAGTGCATCGTAAGATGCATTCGTACCGAACATTACCAAAGTGTCAACGATTACTTTCCACATTGGAATAATAATCCTTCCATTTTTGTATCCTAAACAATTGTCAAATATCTGTGTCAAAGATTAAATTACGGTACGGTGTTCTGCTGACGAATTCATACTTGACGTAATGTCCAAAATTATATAAAGTCCACGTCAGCAGGGCAGACTACTGTCCAACTCGTCCTTAGGACAAAAAGACGATATTGTAAAACTATTTATTGTTTCACGCTGCCCGTCGATTGGACACAAAAGTAAGTTGGAACTGTCTCCGAGTAACGCTAACGATTACTTGAATATTAATCGGAAATACGAGAGCACCTTTTTAACGCCCTCGCCCAGCGACGTTATCATGGAGTCCCCGAGCCCTGTCGAGGTCATTTCCATCGAGGTGCCCGACGCCGTTTACCGTAAAAATCTGCAGAACCTGCCGATCTTCGCCTCCTCGAGGTCCGGCTACCTCGAAGAGGCCGATCAGTTGCGCGAGAAATTGTTTAGCGTGATTGCGGATAACGGGAACAAGCTCGTTACGCCCGTTAAGACTGCGTACCCGGGTCAGGCAAAGCAGATTATTACTTCCGAGACGGGAGAGTCTCAGATTCTCGGCGAGGTAGGTTCCCCCGATAAGGAGAAAAATTCCTGTGACGATAAGGAGAAACATATGTGTGACGATGAGGAGAAAAATTCCTGGGACGATTATGAGAAAAATTTGTGTGACGATAATGAGAAAAATTTGTGTGACGATAATGAGAAAAATTCGCGTGACGATAAGGAGAAAAATTCCTGTGACGATAACGAAGGGTCTAGGGTCCTCAAAGAAGACGTAGGCGAGAGGACCGAGGGTCTTGTAGATGACTCCAGGGAAGAGGTGGAGGATCGTAGGGTCGATAAAGTTAACGATGTCGAGGAGAAGTCGGATAACACTAAGGGTAAAGATGCTGAAGAGGGTGTCGCCGATGCTGGCAATCCGATCGAGGTCGAGGAAGGGAACAAGTTGGTCGTGGATGCTAGGGACCCGGAGAAGGTTATAAGTAGGTCGGGGGAGGGTCTTCAGGGTTTTTGCGAGGTCGTTTTGTCTTCCGTTGAGGAGAGCCTGGGCGGGGGGTCCGGGGGCACTTTGTCCGAGAGTGTATTGAGTAATGCAGGAAGTTCACCGGACGACGAAGTCGGTAGCAAGGAAGTCGAGAAGATGAGTGACGATTTGGAGCTGGTGACACGGAACGGTAGCGAGGAGAGCCAGGAGGGGACCCTGAAGGATTTTTCGGAGAACCTTGAGTCCCAGGTGGACCAATCTTCCTCGGTCGAGGGACACCTGGGAGAAAAGAAGCCGATGGAGTCGAACGAAGTGAACTCTGGCTGTAAGAAGAATTCCTCCGGTGATGACGAATCGCGCGAAGTTGACTTTAAGGAGGGTAAGGAACCCTGCGATGGGGACGGAGGCCTTGAAGAGGAGAAACCGATCGATGAGGCGAGGTCACTTCGGAGCGAGGAGAAAGTATCTTCCGTAGGGGTAGAGGTAGAGGACAAGGGAGATCGCCCGAGACTCGCCGAAGAAACACAACTGGGAGTTGGAGAAGATGCCGAAGAAGGTGAGCCTGGAGTGGCTGAAGCATCTAACGTAGATCCAGGGCCCGAGGGAGTGGAGGAGAATCAAGACCCTGGGGCTGAAAATTTAGACATCGACGGGAAGTACTTGAAGTCCCTGGTGAACTTGCGGAAGAGCCCGAAGAAGTTGAAGCAGGTCTTCGAGTTCCGGCCGAACGACTTCGCGACCGAAAGAGGGTTGCCGAGGAGCTCGAGGAAGAGGCTGGAGAAGATGTCGGCCAGCTTCGAGATCCAGGAGGACGACCACGAAGGGCTGGCCGAAGCGATCGGCGAAAAGGCGGCCTCGGTCTCGGAAATTGGCAAGTCCAGGAAACGAGAGGGTACTCTTCAGGGTAGTCTGGACTCGATAAACGCGAACGAGTCCGCGAAAGAGGCCAGATACTCGAAATCCTTGGAGACCGTCACGAAGAAGTCGAAGAGCTACGAGTTCATCAAGTCAGACCTGAGCAAGTCCACCTCCGTTTACGAGACCTTTGAGATCTCTTATCACGACTCGCTGAAGCTGAAGTCCGACAGCACTTCGAGGCTGGTTACGGCACCTAATTTTGATATGCCCAGCGAGGAGTTCTGCTCCGAATGCTGCTACGGGAACGACCCATCGATTGCCGAAGACACTCTCAATCAGGAGACCTTTTACACCTTGAAGTCCACGGGGAGCTCCCCTTGCGAGGACTCCACCCAGTGCGACATCTGCAACGTGTGCCATCTTCAGGGCTCCGGGGAAGTTCTCGACTACAAAGTCGGCATCGTGGACGAGGAAGAGGTTTGCGAGCTTTGCCAGATCTGCGCCGACCCTGGAGCGTACCCGGACGTCGCGGGAACTTCTATCCTAGGAACGTTACCAGAGGTCGAGGACAAACGATCGGGCATCATCCGAAGTCTACCTCTGAGCCTGCCGAAAGAGGCCACCGAGGTGAAGCTGGACGGGAGCCCCGAGGAGAAATTCGAGATCGAGAACCTGGGTCTGGAGGTCGAGGACCCGAAGAAGTGCCAAACCCTGCAGAACGTAAACGCGACGTCGAAGGAAGAGATAACTCTCATCGAGTCCTCCTCCGAGGTTGGAATCTCTTCGATAAGGACCCGCAAGTCCTCGGCTTCGAGGAGGCCTCCTAGGAAGGAACTCTCCAAGTCGGACGTCCTCGTGGATCGGTTTCGCAGGACTAGAGAATCTCGCGTTAAAGAGAAGTTCCTTCGTTCTTCCAGCGAGAGCGTCAGGGTCCTTCGGCAGTCGCTTCCCAAGGATGAGGTGTCCTTGCTGACGAGGGCCACCGGGGGCGCCGAGAAAAAGGGCTCCTCCATCGGCAGGAAAGGATCACTAACCGGCAGGAACGTCGCGGAGGGCTCCAGGGAGAACAGGAGGTACTCTTCGGTGGACAACTTGCAGTACAACAGAAGGCAGGAGATCTCGGCCATCTCTGAGAAGTACTTCCGGTCCAAAGGGGACGGACTCATCGGGTCGGCCGATAACATTCGTAAGGATACTTCGAGGACCAAGAAGCGGAGGCCGCTCCTGAAGTCGGCGGACGATCTGGGCCATTTGGACTCCTCTACCGACAATCTGGACTCCCTCGAAGAGGCCGAGTCCTCTATCTCTGATCCTCGGAAGATCAGGGACAGCGACGTCGTCAGGATGGTCCTCACCAAGCACGGGATCAAGATCATCAGCGACAAGGAGACTGCCCTGTAGTTGGGGTCTAGCGGAAGAAGTCAGCAGTCTCTCCCTTTGTTTTTTTTTCTTTCTTTTTCCTCTCCATAATTTCAATTCTCTTCGTCGAAAGAGATGGAATCGTCGAATCGACCCTGACGAGAGGGACGATCATTTCTCTTCGTCCGATTTAACCAATTACTCTTTCCTTCGCTCTTCCGACCTTCTTCTCGTGGTATCTTTTAACTGGACCGAAAAATAGGAATCTCGAGAGACGAGCCAGGAAGTAACGAGACCCACCTTGATGGGACATCGATTCGCGAATCCGGTACTTGACATGGGGTACATTGTCGCTTGTACTGGATGCAATGCGATCCCAATCTAACGTGTTCAATTCTAATTGGAATTCGCCACGCTTAGTCGTGACACTTTAAGCGATCCTCGGTGAGAGCCTCATTAATCCGAGATTGCAGGAGCTGAGCGATGCTTTAAGGTCGACCTAGACTTATTTCCAAAGGAATCATTAAACAAGTCATGATGACAATCCCCGAAGTGCGCCAATATACTACTAAGCATATATTTATACACATGTATAAACCTATAACGTAACGTTGAATTAATTTTATCAACCAAGGGAGCTGCCAGCTCGCCATTAAGTACATACATACATATATATATATATAAAAGAAGAAAGCTCATCGAAACTTCACCTCGCAGTTGGAAGTGTCATAATTTAGACTGAATTTCTATCTAGACGATAATTACGGGGAAATGAAAAGGAAAAAAAAAAGAAAAAACGAAAAAAAAAATAAAGCACCTCCGTGTATTGTTATGAAAGAAAATATACAAAGCTTTCGCTGGTTCTCGGTAGATATCGAGTATCGAGTCATCGAAGCATAGAAACTTTACGAATAAAGAGGAAAAGGGAGGAAAGAAAATCCAAGAAAAAAAAAAGAAAGAAATGACAGAGAAGTGGAGTATACGACGTATATATGGGGCGTTAGTCGCGAAGTATCTCGTTAGATAAGGGAAGTACGAGGTGATAAGAGTACGGATTTTGGGGTGATAGCGGAATTTTGAGAATAGGTACCGGAAATCGTGCGATTTTATGTGTGGGCAGGATTTTCGGGCAGCCATCGACGACACGTTCTCCAGCACGTAGACGAAGAGAGGCTGCTTCGAGATTTTCTTCTTCTTTTTTATTGTATTTCGTTTCAAGTGTGTCCTGCAATGTGGATAGGAAATTGGCCAGGTATATAGCCTATTAGCTTCCATGGGGATGGGACGATTAAACACGGATATATATATTTTTTCTCGAAATCTCGAAGCACCCCAGCCGGCGTTTTAGAGGGACAGACTTCTCGTCTTTTTTTTTAGTGCATGAAGTATGCGCTCCTAAGATCTCGCTTTGAGGCGTCCTTTTAGCGCGATGTGCCAAGTACTTACATATAAATATATATATTATATATTTTATTACCACACCAGCTTACGAGAGGGAGATAGGGCGCCCTTGATAAGGCGCCGAACAGAGAGAACGGACGTAGAGGAGCAGAGAGAGGGAGAAAGGGTCCGATTTATTTTCTCTTCTTTTTAATCGACACTGATAAAGGTGCCCATGTAAATTTGCATACTCAATCATGGGTTATTTAGACGTCACGACATATTGCAGGGAAATTACCCCGTCTCTGTGACATCAGATTCAGTGTACGAGGTAAACTATAGAAAGTGTATGTAAATTTCCAACGATTTTTATCAGTGCCCCCCCAGAAACGTTCCCTCTCGAGGGTGCTTCACTTTGCAACCACTTCCGGTGTCTCGATCGAGGCCTCGATTTGTTTCCTTCCCTCGACTTCACCTGCGACACCTGTTCGTTCCCTTTTCTTCCGAGCTCGAGCGAAGTCGAGCTTCCTCAGGGTTGCGAACTGAACGAGCACCCCCAGGACGTGTTTCCTGGAGAACCGGACCCCAGGGGTCCTAGGACGATTTCCCCGATCGAGGCTCCTCTTTTTCTTCTTTTTCTATACCCTACGTGTCGATGTACCTCCGTATGTGTGTCTATTAACCCCATTGGGAGTACTTTTCCCACCGCGTTACTTCCCTCACGCAGTCGCGACTCGAGTGTCTTGTGTGACTTCCTCTCCCATGATCCTGCAGGGTGTCCCATGATCCTGCAGGATGTCCCATAATCCTGCAGGGTGTCCCATGATCCTGCAGGATGTCCCATAATCCTGCAGGGTGTCCCATGATCCTGCAAGGTGTCCCATGATCCTGCAAGGTGTCCCATTGATGGAAGGCCATGATGAAGTGCCAAATCTCCCCTTAATCTCCCCCTACTTTTTTCGTATTCATGGGCGACGATCACCCCAGAGCGTTTCTTCGATTGCGTGGGCGAAGTACATGCGATGTTTCTGTTCTGATGCAGCATGTGATGTGTGTTTTCCAGGGAACGGCAAAACCTGCATGCCTACTGTAAGACAGATAGTTGACTGTCTTGTCGCTGCTCGTCCCATGCCAATCCGATGCGGCCCCTGCCTTACCGCTAACCATACTAATCATGCTACTAACAGACGTAGTAGTTACGACTCCAGTTGCGTTAGTAGCACGGCTAACAACATCAACAACAACAACGTACACGTCTTCGAAAACCTCAAAAACCTTGACGCTAAAGACAATACCGTAATTACTATTCGCAACGTGCTATCGTCACAACACGCCTAAAGTAGTCTCGGTCCCGGCTCGAAAACTCGGATTGACGGCTAATGCGAAGTGATTGTGAGATTATTAACGTTAATGATTTCCGAGGATTATTTTACCCAACGTGGTGCGCGTTTAAAGTCTATCTTTGTCATCTGGACGATAGGAAAGCGTTTTCCTTCGAGATGTTAATTTTTTAGGAATTTTATTTGTAGATCGGTTCCTTCGACGAGGTGCAATTGGGGGAATGCGAACCGAGATTATTAACGTTAACGATGTTCGAGGATTATTCTATGAAACGGGGCGCGTGCTTGAGATCGATCTTTGTTGACTGGACGATAGGAAAGCGTTTTTCTTTGAAATGTTAATTTTTCAGGAATTTTTTTGTAGATCGGTTCCTTCGACGAGGTGCAGTTGGGGGAATGCGAACCGAGATTATTAACGTTAACGATGTTTGAGGATTATTTTATGAAACGGGGCACGTGTTTGAGGTCGATCTTTGTTGACTGGACGATAGGAAAGCGTTTTTCTTTGAAATGTTAATTTTTTAGGAATTTTTTTGTAGATCGGTTCCTTCGACGAGGTGCAGTTGGGGGAATGCGAACCGAGATTATTAACGTTAACGATGTTCCGAGGATTATTCTATGAAACGGGGCGCGTACTTGAGGTCGATCTTTGTTGTCTGGGCGATAGGAAAGCGTTTTCTTTCGAGATGTTGATTTTTTAGGAATTTTTTTGTAGATCGGTTCCTTTGACGAGCTGCAGTTAGGGGAATACGAACCGAGATTATTAACGTTAACGATGTTCCGAGGATTATTCTATGAAACGGGGCGCGTGCTTGAGGTCGATCTTTGTTGTCTGGGCGATAGGAAAGCGTTTTCCTTCGAGATGTTGATTTTTTATGAATTTTTTTGTAGATCGGTACGTTGAACGAGGTGCAGTTATCGATCCGTGTCGGAAATCCGAGACTTTCGAGGCGGCGCGAAACTTAGAGGCTTTTTCCTTGTAAACCTAAGATCTTTCTTCAAGGCTGTAGTCCCCTGGAGCCTGATTTATAAACAAATGGGTCTTGAGAAGAGGGAGTGGCCGAGAAGAGACGCCGAAGAGTTCCACGAGGAATGTGACGAGGCGAGAGAAGAACGATTTATTTTGTGTACCTGAACAGAGTGCTATACCGTGTAAGCGTATTTTATAATCGTAGGTTACATACCCAGTGCTAGAAATGTATCTGTCGTTGCCCTGAAGAAGGTCTACGCGAACGAGCTGTCCCGTACCTCGTCGCTTGGTATTTCATTTAGTACCCGTAGATACCTAATGATTTGAATTACTCTTGCGTATCCTAAGTAGACGGTAATTTTCTTTCGGCTTAGAAGTGTGTACCACCCCGTCGACCTTTGTTGCTCAGAGAATTATTTCGATTCCGTTGTACTCGGTCAGGCTTGGAGATCGATTTTCCGTAGTTCCTAAGTTAAGGTCAAGTTAAGGCTTTAGACGGGTCTAAGTACTCTGGGATCGATATAAGAGAGCTCTTTGCGAGTCGGTCGGAAATCTCACCCGAGGTTTGTTTATATTTCGCCGATGGACATACACCTCTTGTTGTTGTTACTCGCGCGGACATCTTGGACCTAGCTCCAGTACTCGCTTATTGTTCGGCTGAATCGGATCGTATATCCTACGTTTATACGACGTATATTCGGGGGTAAGATGTACCACTATGCCACGGGTGTGTACGCGACATGCACGAAGTCGACGAGGGTGTATATAATGGGGGGAATAAACTGTAAAGGAAATTACTCGCCCGTAAGTTTCGTACCTTTTGTCATCTCTTGGATGTAATCAGTGGAAATATTATCGCGCGAAGATCGGACTAGATGTTCATCGATTTCAAGGTGGAGTTTCATCTTTCGGAGCTTTTAAGCTGCGTAGAAGAAGCATCCCCTCGAAGGACCAGAAGGAGGCGCGAGCTCTTCCCGGTGAGTCGACACTTGTACTTGAAATAATTAACAGTCGAATTGCTTATAAATAATTTATTCTTTGTCGACCGAGTAAGGAGGATTTCGGATAGCGTTCTCTCTAGGTACTAGTGATTCGACTAAGCCCTTGCGGGAAAAGAATTCGTCGACGGGCGGGGAAATGTTTGAGAGATTGTTCATGAGATTCTTATAGGAATAAGGCACCTCCTGGGGCCTGGAAATTCGTTTCTCGGGAGGGGACATTTATGGAAGCTTAAACTTACTCTGTACACTCACTAATGCGATCCCTGCACCTTCGCTCCCGAGATCCTGAATTTATCTCTTTTAAGGGAATGCGAAAGGGACATCCGGGGGGCTCGATCATTTATACAAATTTTCTCCAAACTGGGTGTACCGAATCGTTTCAGACTGTACAACGTGTATGAGAAGGCTTCAAGGAATGTCCTGACCCACGCTTAAATTTCGTATTTTATGTAAAATTTGGAAAATGTCTATAAACAAATTTTTGAAAGCTTCAAGGAAGGTTCTCACACCCTTAAATTTCATATTTTATGTAAAATTTGGAAAATGTCTATAAACAAGTTTTTGAAAGCTTCAAGGAAGGTCCTGACCCCCGCTTAAATTTCATATTTTATGCAAACTTTGAAAAATGCCTATAAACAAATTTTTGAAAGCTTCAAGGAAGGTTCTCACATCCTTAAATTTCATATTTTATGCAAACTTTGGAAAACGTCTATAAACAAGTTTTTGAAAGATTGAAATTTCGTCGGCGCCAGGACCTTTCTTATAGTCTTTATGATCACGGTGTCAAATTTGATACGAATCGGTACACCCAGTTCGCATAAAAGTTTCGCAAACGAGACCTCTCTGATGCCACTTTCGCATCCCCTTAACCTGTAACCCGGGTTACCGACGTGTATACACGTCGAACGCAGTTAACTAGTTAACCAATTGAACACGGAGCCGTTTCGACATATGGGCGAAATTCGTCTGACCGTGCAGGCAATACTGGACCAAACGTCGAGCGCCTTTAGGCGCTCTTAGTAGCCAAAGGGTTAATGGTACAGATTGTTAACGGCTCCGAGTGAACTTAGCACAATCTACGAAGTGCAGGGAAACTTTCGCATGTTTCTCAGTGGCTCGACCGCTGGCGTCGCGTGCCATATGAGGTTTAATATAAACAGGATAAAATACTAAACACGTGACACTTTTGGCGACGGCGATCGCACGGTAATAGTCGTTCGCGAGGGGACGACCTGTAAATTCGATAACAGTATCGGTCGCCACTCGTACGCACCTTACGGCGATTCCCTTCCCCCGTGAAAAGTCGGCAGAGTCATTCGGAAAGATGGGAAAATGCGCGAGATTAAGGGGACGTGATAGCGACATCGACGGGGGTCAATCGTTCATGAAACTTTTCTCCAAATCTCGGTGTACCGAATTGTTTCGTTCTTGATAACGCGAATGTAGAGGCTACAAGGAAAAGCCTGACACCCATGAAATTCCATCTTTTCTATTGTAATAAAAACACGTGACAATATCTATAACAAAATTAGAAAAAAAATTGAGATGAAACTTTTCTCCAAACCTTGGTGTACCGAATCGTTTCGTAATTGATAACGCGAATGTAGAGGCTACAAGCGAGGTCCTGACACCCATGAAATTTCATCTTTTTCTTTGTAATAAAAAAATGACAATATCTATAAATAAATTAAAAAAAAAAAAAATCGTAATTTCATGGGGGTTAGGACCTTCCTTGTAGCCTCTACATTCGCATTATCAAGTATGAAACGATTCGGTACGCCCAGTTCGGAGAAAAGTTTTCATAAACGAGACCCCTCCGACGCCACTTTCACGTCACCTTAAGGATACGAAATCCAGGAAAAGAAAAAAAGAGTCCTTCGATATCTTACAAGCGTAAAACCCTGTTTCGAACGCGGAAACGTCGAGGCCCGTCCTTCGTCGGGCCTTGGGGCCCTACGAGTGGCTTTTGATATTTTCCTCCACCATCCAGAATCCCCGGGGTCTTTCCTGGACTCCCTCAGTTTTTTTATTCCCGGGGGAGAGGATCTCCCGGGGGAAATCGAAATTCGGCTAGCGGGCTCGTTTCTTTTCTTCTTCCTTGCTTGATATACCCCGAAAACGAGCGCTAGGACGCCGACTTCGATCTCAGGCCCAGAAAACAGAGGACGACCAAGCACACCGTCCATCCTGAGACCACTAGGAATCCACTGTATACTTGGGGGTCGTTCACTGGGTACCCCTTGTCCAGGAGACCCCTCATGGAGATGGCTGGTATCGTGGTTGGAAGGGAGATACTGATCCACCGTAGAAATCTGGGCATCCCCTCGATCGGCCATATGCACCCTAAAGAGAAATGCAGTTGTTTAATCCTTTGAAGACGGAGCCATTTCGACATACGGGCGAAATTCGTCTGACCGTCCAGGCAATATTGGACCAAACGTCGGGCGCCTTTAGTAAATTAGGTTTTTTGCTTTTTATAAAGAAAATAGAGATATGGTACCGCAAAGTAGGAGGACCGGGTAGAAGGTTCCGGTTGACACGTAGTTCGCCATTGTGTGAGAGGTGCACATGACGGAAATTAGGAAACCTGGAAGTTGTGAAATTCGAACGATAGATGTTATTTTTTATTTTCCATTTTTTTTTTGTTTTTTCTGTTACTTCGTAACTCACCGTAACACATGCCGCATATTCCGGTGATCAGCACGAGGATTATGACAGCTGTCAATGAGCCTTTACACGGTAATTGGAATTGCACGAAACTAAGGCTCAGACTCACTGTCACCTGCACAATGATGACTGTTATCTGTGTCAAGATATGCGCTGTCAGGATCTCCGCAGTGGTGACGCCTGGATGTGAGAACATGACATGATTACATATATACAAAGGAATATAAAGAAATATAAATATATATCCTCATATATATATAAAGATAGAAAAGAAACTTGTCCGCGCGATGTAAGAAATATAGGGATAAGAAGAATGAATAATGATCTCTGTCGTGACAGTGCGTAAGAAATCACCCGATAATTCGAGGCTGGTGTCGAGATAAGTTAATGTCATCCGTGCATTGATCATAAATTATGTTTCCGTAATCTACGCTCTCGATTGCTCGACGGACGGATTAATTAATTTCGCCCGGGGGCTTAACGAAGCGAGCCTTTAATAATGCAACCTACGCTGATTAAAATCCACGGAAATTTCAATATACATTTTTTTTTACACACTCCATGGCTTAAGTTTTACGTAGGGAAACGTAAAATGGGAAAGTTACCAATTAGAAAATGTATCATTAATTATGTTTCCGTGATCTACGCTCTCGATTGCTCGACGGACGGATTAATTAATTCTTAACGAAGCGAGCCTTTGATAATGGAATCTACGCTGATAAAAATCCACGGAAATTTCAGTATACATTTTTTTACACACTCCATGGCTTAAGTTTCACGTAGGGAAACGTAAAATGGGAAAGTTACCAATTAGAAAATGTATAGATACACGTAACACTATACATTTTCCGTATTAGTGAATTTCTACATGGATTTAATGCGATATTACCGAGACAATCCCACCAAACACGGTAACGTGACAATAATATAACGGTTGCATAACATTTGTAACATGTAACGTGACATACATATAATATACAAGTAAGATTTGCAGTACTATTTCCTCCGCAGCCGTATAACACCGTTATGAAACGAATAATGTACCGTATACACACAAGATATCGGCAACATGTTACATGTTATCTCAATATTATATAACTGCAATGCTAACAAGTTTGTAATACTGTTACCGAACGATAATAATTCGACGTAATATGACATTAATGTATGTTTTGACTAACATTCGTTACATGTCATGTTATTCCAGTGTTATGTAACTGTAACACAGTGTGTTTAGTGGGATGTAATTTCCCTGCGACTTATCGTGGCGTCGAAATAATCAATAATTGAGAAATTTACATGTGGGCATTTTAATCAGCGTAGCTCCTCCCGCGTCGGGTAGGTCGCGCGAAAATTTGTCCTTTTCTTTTTCCCCCAGAAATTGGTATTAATGCTTAGGGCTGTTTCTCCTCGACTATTCTGCGGTGGCGCTTCCGGAAAGTCCCTAAGTATTACGGGATCACTGTTCCCGTAATACTTAGCGAACTTTCCGGAAGTGAACGCGGAAGTGCTCGGTCGTTCTGAAAATGATTCATTTACGCTTCGGCCGGCTCCGATATGACATTCTTCCCGGAGGTCCTCGGTACGTGGCCTGCATGCAAATCGACACCATCCGAGCGCCGGCTATTATTATTTATGTTTTTCTTTTTCTTCTTTTCTTTCTCTCTCTCTCTCTCCAACCCAATTCGGGAACAATCGACCGTTGAAATCGCCTAGTACACCGTGACTCGATTAGCCCCGCCGCTATATATTGCAGCTCGCTAGATGGATGGTCCCTAGTTTGTTTTCCCTGCACGGCCGTTTGTTATAAACGGGCAGGAAGTCACTTTACCTTGCACCAAACTTCGGTCCCACACGCCCTCGTGTCTGTCGGCTATGATGACACTCGACGACACCGACGTCGCCAGGAAGAATGCCACTCTGGAATTTGGACAAATTTTTCTTTCTTTTTTTTCCATGGGTTATTTTTATTTTTCTTTTTGTTTTTTTCTTTTTTCAATTAAATTTTCAATGCCAATCCCTTCTCGTTGGTACTCGAAATGATGTAGGGAATTCATTTGACACTCACGTTAGGAGGAATCCGGGCGCCATGAAGGTGGAGTACTTCTGGTCACTGTCCCCGAAAATCGGCTCCTCGAACTGGAATTTTCAGATTTTCGGTCATTTCGTTGATTCCCTTAATTACTCCACTTACCACTGCAGATGCGACTTCTCGTGATTTTAATGACGACACCATAGGGTCATTTTATACGTATATATGAAATGTCAAAATATTGATAAAACTCTTCTCCAAACGTTTCATATTTGGCGCACAAATTTTATTTATCCTATGAATGTATATATATATATTTTCTTTTTAATGAAATTTCATGGGTACCATATTCTTTACTAGGGCCTCCATTATCATATGCTGATGTTTCAAATGATTCGATGCACCCGGTTTGGAGATAAGTTTTATATATATATTTTGACGTTTAATATATGTATATATTGAGTGACCCTTTCATATATTAATAATTCCCCTTACCCGTATGGGGAGATCCGCGAATTTCACGGCGATGTTGCACTGCACGATGATCTCTTCGTAGATCTCGAAGAATCGCTCGTACAGCTTCTTCTGGACGTGTAGGCCGATCTGTCTGTCTGTAAAGGACATACGGATGTACGGAACAATTGGAGAAATGACTTTTCTATCAACGTGGCCGGGGGAAATTGAATTTTATTTCACGTACTTCCCATGTCGAGCCACACTTGGATCTCCCCGGCTACGACTTCCTCTACGCTCGCCTCCTTGAAGTTGTCCTGCCGGTGGTGAAGGGACTTTGAGAAATTCTTCCCGAAGTACATCGCCCCCACGACTTTTCCCGTCCTGACCGCGTGGCTGGCTTCCTCCAGGTCGCTGAAAAATGTCTGAAATTGACGTCAAAGCGAGCGTCACCAAAAAAACTCACTCAAGGAAACGGACTCTTGGTGGAGGTTCTCCGTGTACGAGTTTGGCTCAGCCGACCTTTTTAATATCGGCCACGGCGAAAATAAGGCCTAAACTCGGCGTAATACCTGCCGCGCATGTAAACGATGTAACTAGGGTTTTTCCACCGTGGAATATGGAACAGAATTTATTCCGGGCGTAAAATGACTTCCGGTCCTATGGCAACCGGTCCCGATATTAATAAGACCTCGGATTCAAGACCGAGCGGTTGGCCTCTTTCCTGCTCGACTTGGATTTCCGGTTCTCGAAAAGGGTTTAGCTTTCCGACTGTTCGGGGCACCGGGTGGAGTGTGTGGTCAATTTATTCAACTACTCACCGCAGTGGCGACCGACTCCTCGAAGCCGTGTAAAAATTTGCAGCTCAGGTCCACGTAGTCGCAGGTGTCGTTCCCTGGGTCGTAGATGACGTTCCCCACGTGTACGCCGTGGTTGCAATCGCCTGCTTCTTGGTTGACGACTCCTATCACGAGACCCTTAGGGTCTCGACCGATGGCGTTGAAGAACAGGATCACCTGGATCAGGGGGAAGACCAGGGAGAACAGGATCCCCCTGGGCCGGAAAGGATTAGTACCAAAGAAGCTAGGGAAAGGTCCTTTCGAGATCGCCACCTTTTGGGCTTTGCTCACCCTGGATTTTGAAGGAACTGAATCGCGTTCTTCGTCATCAAGGCTCGGAACCTCCGTCTCCTCATGACGTGCACCCTCTCTTTACCCTCTTTCTCGTTCCTCCTCAAAATCAGTTTCTCGCTCTTCGTCTGCAAGATCAGTTAATATAGATTGATATTAATAAGGGATGTAATGGCTGACTCCCCCGTACCTCGAATTCCCCCAGGCCGTTCCGAGTGACTCCTTGGTCGGTTCCTGAGGTATCGACGATCTCCTCGAGTTCGGTCGTCAATTCCGTCACGGACTCGACCTGGCCGCCGTCTTGTCTCTCCTTCTGTCTTTGGCTCAGGATCAGGAAGGCCTCTTCCAGAGTGTCGCATCGGAACCTGGCGAGGAGCTCTCCTGGCGAGGACTCGGCCAGCAGCTTCCCGCTCCTCAGCAGTCCGATCTAATCATCGATCGAGACTTATCGGATCTCGCATTGATTTTGAAAGAACCCCTAGGTCGATTCATCGATACCGATTTATACCTTATTGGCGGTCCGAGTCTCCTCGATGTAGTGCGTGGTGATGACGACCGTGGTTCCCTCCTCTTGGGCGGTTTTCACCAGGAATTGCCAGATGCTGTCGAGCCAAATCCAAAGAAATTAGCGATCATCTCCTGGGGGAATACCCCCAAGGATCGTTTTCCTCTTTTTCTCCTCGTCCTAGGGGAATTGATATACTTGCTTCTCTCGCAAAATCGGGTCCAGGCCCACCGTCGGCTCGTCCAGGATCAGCAGCTCCGGTTTGTGGACCAGGGCTGCTGCGAAGGACACCCTGCGCTTCTGTCCACCGCTCATGTGCTTCACCATGCGATTCTTCGGCGGTAGCTGAAGAAGCTCCGAGAGGAATCCGTACCTCTCCTCTGATGTTAAAAGAAATAAGAGAGATAGGATATACGCCACTCCTTCGCTTTTTTGCACATCCAGATGCATGCAGATTACCTATGGCCCCGTCGTCCAGGCCGTTTATCCTGCCGAAGTAGTAGAGGGCACCGATCACTGTGAACTCCTTCACCAGTGAGATCTCCTGGGGCATGTATCCCACCCGTGGTCCAGGGATCCCAGACCCCTGGGATCCTGGTTTCCCCCCCAGGACCCATACCTTACCACCGTCCAACTTTTTCACCCCGACGATGCAGGAGAGAAGGGTCGTCTTGCCGCAACCACTAGCTCCAAGGAGTCCATAACTGAAAACCGACGCGTTACGTCAGGACCTACGATTATCGTTATCGAGAGGCTGTTCACCCGGAAGTATGTGAAAACCATCTCCTTCCGTGATAACCGATTGACTTTCTCGCATGACACGCGACACTGCGATTCGGTAACTGACGACGGTCGGTCCTGAAATTCGAGGAAAGTTTAGCCGACTTCCCCGCTATTTCGAGAATTGAAAACCATGATTTAGCGAATGAAAAGCCATGATCTCCTAAGGGAATACCTCCTAGATCTTTAGATCACGCGTTTTACGAGAACGGGCCGATCTGGAGGAGCTAGCTGGGCTGAGTTCGTCTTCCCGACTGGACGACTTCGGCTCCGGAGCCACGTGGTGTCCTGGGGAGAAAGTAGCAACAATTGGCCCGCAATCTCGAGGGGAAACGGAACGAAGAGGAAAACGATCGGCAGTAAAGCCGAGGAGCGATCGTAAAGTGTGCCGACACTCGGTTTCGTCAGCGGCTCGTCATAACGAGCGGTGCACTCATCAAACGGAGTATTCGTGACAGTTCGTTATCCGTGTCATGTGCATCGCCCTCGTCACAGCGATTGATCGCAAACGGTGGGTCCTGGCGTATCGAGAACGAGTCGCGAGATCCAAGGAAAGCCACCGTCTAGGATTTCCGAGTGGTCGGGAGAAAGAATATGCAAATGAATCCCCTTGTTGGTCGAAGTACTCCACCGAGTTCCTGCTGGTCGGATATGCAACCGGCTGCGAGGAGCCATTTCCTACTCCATCGTTCGGCACTTTGCACCTGAGAAACTCCGTCCGTGGACTTCTCTCGAGCGCCAGCCTTCGGAGAAGGCCATTTTCTAAGTGTCAAAGCCATAAACGAAAGCACCGTATCGCAGGTTCCCACACACAGTCGGAACGGTCCACGCGACAATTGCACTCTAGTGGGCACAAGAGGCCATTTTCTCTATCGCTAGCGTATGGTAGCCGATTGCTGGGGCTAATCTATTCTAGCGAGTCCCCAAGTGCCGGGTCCGATCTTAAAACCCTCCCCCCAGCTCGTAACGATAAATTATCCTCGGGAACAATTGGCATTTTATCCGCGACGACGTTCACGGTCTGTGATCGCGTCGGTCACCCCTTTGTTCGAGGTAATGCACGCGAGAGAGGCGCGACCGTAACGAGGAAATCGATCCTGCCGAAATAGATCGATGGGCGATAAAGCAGAGGAGATCGGGCCCCTGGGCCCCAGTCGTGCGAGGAAGATGGAGCCGAGAGTGCTGCTCGTCCTGGTGCTCGTCCTGTCGGCAGGCCCCGCTTGGGCAGGGCGCAGGACCTCCCAGTTGTCTTCGTCTGCGTCCAGTGACTCCTCCCAGGCCTCGGAACCGATCTCATCTGAGACTGTTGAATTCGTCCAGACGGAAAGTGCCGAAGAGGCCAGTCTACAAGTTTCCGACGAGGGCTCCTACTTCAACCGCGAGATGCTGGTCTACGCCCTGGGCGATGGTCTCATGGAAGTGAACCTCAAAGTCGGCCAGTTCTACCGAGACAACTCGACGAAAAGGCGGGAATTGGTCCTGGCCTCCTTACTAACGCCTACGCAGGTCGAGCCGATCCTGGATCAGATGAGCATTAGGCCTTGGCATCTGAAGAACAGAGGGATCCTCGAGACTGATTTGGATCCTTGGTGTGAAAGTAACGAGAAGACCGACCGGCTGCTGGCCAGGATGAGGAAGATCCAGGGACTGATCCTTCTGACTGGGGAATTGCTAGAGGGGGGCGATATCAGGGTCAGCACTGCTTGCATGGTCCTGAAACAGGTCATCAGGGTCTTCCGCAACCTGGCCGAGGACATCTTCCTCGCCGCCAGAACGCTGATCCACGGGGATCCTGATCACCCGAGGGACGAGAATGTCATCGATGTCTTGAACGAGGCTATATTTACCCTGGAGGACATCATCTCGCTCTTGGACAAGAGGCCTGGATCCAAGACCTCTTATTCGGGTCCTAACGATGGGTTCAGTGGGTCCGTCAGACTCAAGCAGTATGCCATTGGACATCGCCGACATTTGCTGTTGATGATGCTACGCGACGCCGAGAGTCTTCGCCGACTACTCATCAGGAAGGAGTTGCAGAGACCGGACGATCAGCTGTTCTTTGGGGAAGACCCGGAGAACGCTAACGCGCAGAAGGTGGTGAACCTCTTGCACGAGCTCGTCCCGGTGGACTACATCAAGAAGCAGTGCTTCAGGAATCTCCTCGACAAGCTCGGCGACGACTCTCGGGTGAAGGTCGGTACCACGACTACGGAAACCCCGACCACGAGGACGATCGAGAGAGTCGGCGTTCCCGAAACCCCGGCGCCCGAAGAAAGCAGCGAAAGCGCCCCGTCTAAGGAAAGTAGCGAATCGGAAGAGACCACGGAAGTCATCCCCGAAGAAAAGACGTTCCCCGAGGAAACTACTGAGCTGGTAACTACGGAAACCGTTCCTGAAGAACCTACCGAAGACTCGTCAGGAGGCACTACGGAAAGGGAGGAAATTCCGGAGACGACCACCCAGAGTGTCGAAGAGTCCACCACAGTAGCTTCGAAGACTACCGTTGACGAAGACGAAACGACTACCGTAGCTACTACTACGATTAGAGTAGCTGAAAGTAGCTCACCTGCTGTCATCCAGGTCGAACCCGAGACCATCGGTCATGTCACGATACCTGAAGTAGTTTCCCCGGAAATCGGAGGAGAAGAGGAAACTACTGCAGCCCTGGGGATAGCTACAACAATTGTTGTTCCTAATGTCACGGAGGACGATGGGGCGCCGATAGTAACTGGTGATGAGAATAAGAGGAGACCACACACTTCGGTCAATGTCACTGTCGGGAATTCGGAAACTGATTCTAATAGCTACGAGCTGGATACAAGGGATGAGAGCGATAGAAGCGATAGAAGCGATAGAAGCGATAAAAGCGATAGAAGGGACGAATACGACAGAAACGACAGGAGCGACGCGACAGACGGGTTCATCTCTTCTGCGGAGAACGACAACAACAACCAAAACGTTGTCATTAAATCTCACGACGACTTAAGTGACGAAGAGGCCCCATTGGAGTTGTTAGCAATCGAGGGATCCACTGAAGGACCACCTGAAAAAATCGCAGTGGAGAGTCGACTGGGACTTCTGGGGGTCCACAGGAGACCCGTGAAGCACACCAGGAAGCATCCCAAACGCGACACCTTCAGGGTCTCCAGGGCCGAAGGACGTCCTTCCACAAAAAGCAGAAGGAGTCAGGATTTCCCCGGGCAAGATCCTAAGTCGAAAGGAACTCTACCTCGGACGAAGAAATCGGAAAAAGCTCGCGAACTCGCAGACTCCTCGAGTTCCGTGGAGGCGTCGCAACGCGGTGCAACCAGGTCCGAGAAGGTGATGCCGAGGGACGTCGTCTTCAGGGGAAAGAGATACCTTTCGCAGTATTTGACGATGCAGAATTAGAAGACTATTGAGAGGTTTTTACCGCCGGAGGGAAATATCAGCCACGTGGTGGAGTCACTTTTACGAAAACTACTGGGTGGAGGAGATCTCTGTCGATTGTTACGATCGGATTCTGCCTGCTCGTCGGTGGAGAAAGTCGTCTAAAACGCGCAGGAATGAATGGGAAACATCTCGGTGCTCGAAGAAAAATCGAATTTACGAAATCTCCGCCCCTGGAATAAAAGAGAAACCCAAATAAACCGCGTTAACACGGATGTATATACATATATATATATATATCTCAACCACGTTTCTTCTCTACCCTGCGTGTTTATTTCTCTAAAATAAACATCCATACCTCTTTGAGGATACTTTCACCTCGTTCGACATGGAAAGTGCACCGTGCACACGTCTCAGCTAAGTCTCAGCCCGCGAATGCAATGATATCTTCTGGATGGAAGGCTCATTAATGTAACGAGTCCACGTGTCGCCTTGTGGGCGTGCAAGAAATCCATTTTCATCTGTTTGTCCTTTTTTTTTTTTGCGACTTCGTCGCAATCGATCTCTTCTACGGGATTCCTCATTTCCCCCCGATTCGATTTCCTGATCGTGGTTTTTTTTTTCTTGGCCTTCCGATGGAATTCAAATGCCCTCGTATGACGCGTCATAAAAAAGGAGGGCGATTATGTCACACGTTAAGAAATCAAATCACTTCCGGCCTGTGATATTCGATATTAATTATTCCATTACCCGCGTTTCTGGAGTTTGAACCTTTTTCTTGCCTTCTGTACGCGAAAAAAAAAAGAAAAGACATGTGCACTTTTATCAAAGGACTGCATGACTAATAAAATCATGACTAATCGCAATAAAAACGTTTGCAATTATACCGAATCGTAGGCGTAATCGTTGGAGTTAGGAAAAAATCCTTGTCAAATTAGGAAATTAATTTATCGCTGCTCAAACGAATGAGCGATGTACTGTTGTTGCTGGAAAAGAATGTTAGAAGTGTGAACAGAATTTCCATTGTCCCGGTGAGGTAATCATTTTGTTTTTTCCGGCCGAGATAAAAATGATTTCTGGCCCATTTTGAAGGATTTACGTTTCTTGCGGGGAATGTAATTTCTTTTTTTTTTCTTTTTCTTCCTACGGCTGGAAATTCTTTTTTTGCCTGTTAACGGTCCCTGTAAATGGCTCGACGGATTTCGGCGGTTCCGGGGTACAAGAAGGTGCACGGAGTGATAATAAAAAAGAAAAAGGGAATAATTTGGCAGTCGAGAGATCGTGCTATCGCTTTCACTTCTTCCCCACCTGTGCTAGCCTCTTAATTATCGTACACTCGATCGATACCTGGTCTAACGAAATCTCGGTTACGCAATTTACGTACATGGTGCCTCGTGATACGGTCATGTCGAAGCCGTCGAGGATCGGCGAGCCTTTGCCGTAGGATTTTCTGGCATTTCTCACGACGATTGCCTCCTCGGCGACCATTTTTGGAAAGCCGGACTCGAGTGCTGTCTCCAAACGACGATCTGCAACGAAACCGAGTCTCTGTCAGTCCCTGTTAAATAATAACATTTAATTCAAGAACAAGAACAGGGTCGTGAGATATAATTTTACTAGAAATTCTCTGGAAGTGGCTTTCTTTAATTTTCTCCAAACGAAGATTTGCAACAAAACTGAGGCTCTATCAGTTCCTGTTAAATAATAACATTTAATTCAAGAACAAGAACAGGGTCGTGAGATATAATTTTACTAGAAATTCTCTGGAAGTGGCTTTCTTTAATTTTCTCCAAACGAAGATTTGCAACAAAACCGAGGCTCTATCAGTTCCTGTTAAATAATAACATTTAATTCAAGAACAAGAACAGGGTCGTGAGATATAATTTTACTAGCAATTCTCTGGAACTGGCTTTCTTTAATTTTCTCCAAACGAAGATTTGCAACGAAACCGAGGCTCTATCAGTTCGATAAACTATGAAATTTGATTTAAGAACAAGAACAGGATCGTAAAATATCATTCCACTCGCGATTCTGCAGAACTGGCTTTTTTAATTTTTTCAAAACGACGATCTGAACCAGAACCGAGGCCTATCACTCCCTGATAAAGTATGAAATATGATTCAAGAACAAGAACAGGATCGTAAAATATCATTCCACTCGCGATTCTGCAGAACTGGCTTTTTTAATTTTTTCAACACGACGATCTGAACCAAAACCGAGACCTATCACTCCCTGATTAAGTATGAAATATGATTTAAGAACAAGCACAGGATCGTAAGATATCATTCCACTCGCGATTCTTTAGAACTGGCGTTTTTAATTTACCAACAGATCGGACACTCCGTGGCTGGCAGAAATGACCGGTGACACGCGTAACGCGTTCTTGTCATTCCGCAATTATGCACTTATCGTATAAAAAGGACGTTCCTTTTTGTGCTTGATTGCAATCTCGATTACAAGGTTGCCCAATACTTGAGTGATAACTTGACGAATACTGATCGAGTTAACTATCTATCGTTACGTCAGGACTTATGTCATGTGGCAGGTCCCAAATTCGAAGATAAATAGTAATTCCAGATTTGACAGGAAAGCGCCTTAAAACCACGTGGCGGATCTCGGCGTTTCGACCTCGCTGCATTCCGCCTCTATTCGATTTCGATATCGATATCTCGCGGGGATAAATAGTAGAAGATAAATAGTAATTCCAGATTTGACAGAAAAGCGCCTTAAAACCACGTGGCGGATCTCGGCGTTTCGACCTCGCTGCATTCTGCCTCTATTCGATTTCGATATCGATATCTCGCAGGGATAAATAGTAGAAGATAAATAGTAATTCCAAATTTGACAGGAAAGCGTCTTAAAACCACGTGGCGGATCTCGGCGTTTCGACCTCGCTGCATTCCGCCTCTATTCGATTTCGATATCGATATCTCGCGGGGATAAATAGTAGGAGATAAATAGTAATTCCAGATTTGACAGGAAAACGCCTTAAAACCACGTGGCGGATCTTGGCGTTTCGACCTCGCTGCATTCCGCCTCTATTCGATTTCGATATCGATATCTCGCAGGGATAAATAGTAGAAGATAAATAGTAATTCCAAATTTGACAGGAAAGCGCCTTAAAACCACGTGGCGGATCTCGGCGTTTCGACCTCGCTGCATTCCGCCTCTATTCGATTTCGATATCGATATCTCGCGGGGATAAATAGTAGAAGATAATTAGTAACTCCAAATTTGATGGGAGAGCGTCTTAAAACCACGTGGCGGATCTCGGCGTTTCGACCTCGCTGCATTCCGCCTCTATTCGATTTCGATATCGATATCTCGCGGGGATAAATAGTAGAAGATAATTAGTAACTCCAAATTTGATGGGAGAGCGTCTTAAAACCACGTGGCGGATCTCGGCGTTTCGACCTCGCTGCATTCCGCTTCTATTCGATTTCGATACCGATATCTCGCGGGGACGCGCGTTTTTATGTGCGAACGAAAGCGATCCTCAGGATCTGGGATTGAAATTCGGCCCACGAGCCAGAGCCGGGGACAGCCGAGACATACGGACGAGCCTTGAAACACCTGACGAGGCGATTCGTCTCGGCCAGGAACTTAAACTTTGCGAGCTCGTTCCGCGTTCTCGTCCTTCCATCGACAGGACGAGGCTGCACGTTTCCTCCCCTCGTGGGATATTTTTATCGCGCGATATCGCGACTCCCAACGATCGACAAAGCCGTCTAGATCCCTCCCGAAGGAAGTCTAAAATTCCCTCCGAAGAGAATCTAGAGAGAAAAGAAGAAAAAAAAAGAACAAACTTTTAGCCCTTTAAGGATAATATGAAAGTGTGATATGTACTTAACAAAAGGTGAAAATATTTATGAAACTTTTCTCCTAAATTGGGTGCACCGAATTATCTGAAACTTTAACACGTGATCGTGGAGGCTCTAAGGAAGAACGCGCTACCCGTGAAGTTTCATTTTCTCGAGGAGAAATATCATTTTTTCGGCTCTCGTCCGAGATAAATGCAAAATGTCAAAGTTTTAGATAATTTGGTGCACCCAGTTTGGAGAGGTTTTAAAAATATTTTGATTTTTTCCCATGTATATATCACACTTTCATATCACCTTAACGCTTCGAGGGCGCAAAAGTTCGTCCGACGTTTGGTCGAATATCGCTTGCACGCCCTGCCGAAATTTGCCCATACGTCAAAAGGTCTTATCGCTCAAAGGGTTAATTACGAAGATCTACCACCGTGTTAATACTTTATATGAATAGGATATTTATTTCTCGTTTCGAATACATGAGAACGAAGGGGGCCCACTATATTAGCGCTTCACAATGGAATTCTTAAATTTTTCTACATTCTTTATTTACCTGGGATATATCCACCCTGGCAGAGCACCCGGTCGTGTGGCACCGAGTCCTGTTTCGAAGTACTACTTTCTCTAAATGAATTTCAATAAGAACGAAACGACCACGTTAATAGCATGCGATCCTCGCGCTCCTTCGAATCCCGCACGAATGGCCGCTGCGACGATGCAGATGCATCCTTGTACCGTCATCGTGCTCTTATTTCTTCCTTCCTCCTTTTTCCGTCCGAACCGTTGCAGTCCTTCTCGTTTTGGGACCTAACCCGAACTTTCCTGAATCTTGCCCGTCGAGGTCCTCCCTCTTCTTCCTTTCCTGAATGGTTCCAGGGGAAGGACGGGTTAAGGTGAAGTGAAATTCCTATCAAATCAGTAGATTCGAATACATTTTTCTCTCTCTTTTTTTTTTAAGGGTATTCGATAGAACTGTCCGAAACTTGGCACATGACTCGCGAGCACCTAGGAATTATCCTGACACTTTCAGAATTTGGATTTTAAAAAAAAGAAATTCTTTGACTTAGCTCAGATCAGATCCATAATGGCGTCGAGCTCTCATATTTCGATTGATATACAATTATTGAAGGCTCTAATATGAGAAGCGAAAGGGTCAGGACATTTGTATGACAATTCAGAACACTCTGGTAATCGAGAAACTCGCATTTGAACGGGATAAAGGCAAATAAAGTGTCTTATGCGTTATCTGTACTAAAACGACGGCAATACGAGGTCTCGGAGTGAGAATTTAATCGACAGGGAAATCACAGATGGCGCAAGGGGTCCCTCTGCAGTCAATTTGGGCCTCAGAAAGCATGAATCCAGGTGATTTCTGGATTTCCACTTCGATTTCTTTATAATTATTGCTTGAAAACGACAGACGGTGTGTGCCACTTGGTACAATACTCAACATAACTCGACACGGCTGTCAATGTAAAAACGAACGTCGGCATATTTGGGAAAGACCTGTTTTACCGACGTCGATCGTGTTTCATTTTACCCCAAGCCCCAGACCTCGTAATCTCGGCCGATGGTTATATTTATTTATACCGGGTATTTTCGTTACGCGGTACACACATATCCGTCTCTCTTTTCACTTTGTCGGACGGTCGGATGACGCACGCGCGTAAAGGAGGCCGTCGGTTTTCCGGTACGCTCGTTTGCGGCGACTTTTCCGACGGTCTTTCCGTTTATGCGGAAGTTCCTGGCCTCCTCCGGGATTTTAGCTTCACTTCTTGCCTCCTCTTTATCGCCGAGGCTCGCCCTTAGAGACCCGCGCGCTCCTTTTTATCTCCCTGACGCTCATCAGCCGTTTTAAATATTCCACTTCTTGCCCCCTCGAGAGTCATCCTTTTTCCTTTTTCCGCTCTTCTTTTCTACTTCGTAAGAAACTCTTATGCGCAAACCTCCGCGTTCACCAACATTGCGCAACAGCCCTCGAAACTGGGGAACGTCTCGACGACGCGCAAACGGTCTCTGGGCTGCACTTAACGCTTTTTCTTCTTCTTTTTCTTCTTCTCATTCTTTCAGAAGCTTGAGAACAATTTGAGAAGGTGACTCACGTTCTGTCCCTGCACCTGCGGGTGACGTTAATTAATAGGTGATAATTCGAGGACTCGTTAACGACTCGCGTTAGCACCCTTTGCCGCGGTTTCGCTGCTTTCGAATCTCGCTCCCTGAATCTCGAGGATGTCGGAACGACGTCTTATATATATATAAGATAAAAGAAGATGCACAAATAAATAAATAAATAAATAAGTATATATATATTGCTACGAATAGTACATATATATATATATATATGGCGTGAACTTAGCCGATGATAAAATATCGACATTTAAGGGGATGTGAATGTAGCATCCGAGGGATCGATTGTTCATGAAACTTTCCTCCGAACTGAGTATTGCGAATCGTATCAAAGTCTCCAACGTGAATATGGAGGCTATGAGGAAGGTCTGACACTCATGGGATTTCATTTTCTATAAAAGAATTTTTAAAATGCAGTTTTAAGCAAAGAGGCGTAAAATGAACGCGTAAAAATTTTTTGGATTTTTTGAAAACTTCAAAGTGGTATAACCCCTTAATTATGCAATTATGGCACGCAAAGCGTAACGATAGTCCGTGGATGATATACAGAATGCCTTAATTTTAATGGGAGAAAGACTAGCGGGGGATGATCTTAAATTTGCAAAGTTTCATCGAGGAGGCGCTCTCGGCTCTAGATCGGGAAAAATCCGATCTTGGACCCTAGTGGGGACGATTTCGAGACGTGACGTTGTATAAGGAGTCATACTAATTCCTGGGAGAAACCATGAATGGAGACCCGGGACGAGGTGGGAAGGTAGTCCGGGGGAAATGGGTCAGGGTCTGTGGATAACAGGACTCGGCTTCGGGGCGGCTCGGAAAACGTGGAAACGAGCTCACCCCTCGTCCAGGACGGCATTCTGGAGCGCGTTGGTCGCTCCAACCGACTAACCGTTACCAGGGCCCACTCTATTAAATCTCGAGCACTCGATGGCGGCCGGCAAGTGCGAGAAAAAGGAAGGAATAGCCGGCCGCGGCGGTAACTGCACCGACTGTGGGTCAATGTTCTCCCAGGTGTACGCCATGTACAGTTCCTCGGCGAGATGCGAGACCCGTTCACTGGGTAAAGGTTGTCTCGCGAGGGACTAAGAGTCCAGTCGAGTAGTATCAGACAACGCCTATGCTCGGTTCCATGGGAAGTGGACCCAGGATCTCAGATTTTCTGAGATTTAAGGACGCGAGCTCCACTACGTGGGAAATTAGGGAACTCAGATCCCTCGTGACGGAAACGTTTCATAGCGTAAATGACCTAAAATGCTTTTAATTTCGTCTGGCGAGGGACTAAGTCACCATCGGGTGTGAGACAACACCTATGCTCGGTTCTATGGAAAGTGGACACGTGATCTCAGATTTTCTCAGATCTAACGACGCGAGTGCCACTTGCGGGAAATTAAGGAATTTAGATCCCTCGTGACGGAAACGTTTCATAGCGTAAATGACCTAAAATGCTTTTAATTTTGTCTCGCGAGGGACTGAGACACCGTCGAGTAGTATGAGACAACGCCTATGCTCGGTTTCATGGAAAGTGGACGCGCGATCTCAGATTTTCTGAGGTTTAAGGACGCGAGCGTCACTTGCGGAAAATCAGGGAACTCCGATCGTACGTGACCGAATCGTTTCCTAGCGTAAATGACCTAAAATGCTTTTAATTTTGTTATGGTATTCTAAGGGAAACGGTAATCCACGTATGGTATACAGGATGGGTAACGTAGTCTAGAGTCAGAGAGAGAGAGAGAGAAAAAAGAGATCTGTTCTTACGTCAAACACGGGCAATCGGCTCCTACGCGGGAATTTTCGTTACTTAATCGTTCGAACCGAACAGAAAGTAGAAAAGGTCCCCGATGCGAGGGGATATTCACTTGGGAAATCGTGGATTTTAATGCGAGAAATCACGTGGAAAGATTTTCAGCAAGCAGCAATCGTTGAAAATCGTTGAAATTGCCAAACATTACCGCAATTTTAAAGCCGGCTGTTACTCATTACCGAATCACGTTGTCGCTTATCGTATGAAATCAATGGCAATCGGTTTTTTAATGAAGGAAATCATGGATTTAATCCTCGAAATCACGTGAAAATCAGCTGGAAAGATTTTCAGCAAGCAGCGATCGTTGAAAATCGTTGAAATTGCCAAACATTGCCGCAATTTTAAGGTCGGCTGTTACTCGTTACCGAATCTCGTTGTCGCTTATCGTAAGAAATCAATGGCAATCGGTTTTTAATGAAGGAAATCGTTTTCACTGATTTCCAAGTGAACAGTCCCTTGACGAGGTGTAGATCGTGGACCAGCGGAAGAGTCGGATGCTGCATCTCGACTTATTGTTAGCCTAGGAGAAGACGTAGTAACTCAACCGGTCACTTGATCCATTTACCGGCAAGAGAGCGGAGGGGAAATTTCCATTTTATTTACTCCTCGTTTCGTTATAAACGAAGAAAAAGGAAAAGAAGAGAGGAAAAGTAGAAACTCAAGAGAGGGCATTTCTGCGCACCGCGAGGACGTTTTCAAGAATGATGATGGACTATGTCGGGGCATTTAAATATCCGGGGAAATGCCGATGTACCCCACGAGTCACATTCGGCATAACAAGGGAAGTCAGGAATACAAAAGGACTCGCGGAGATCCGCGAAAGTGAGCATTGTCATTCAGGGAGCGAGGCTGGGAAACTCGGGGATTCTCTCTTAAGAACGATTTTTCTTCTTTTTTTTTTCTTTTTTTTTTTTCCCCACCTTAAGTGGGACATCCTCCGATGATCTCGACCGCTCCCTCGGGTTATCTCTCCGTCGATGTTGACAACCGATCAATTGCTTTCAATTTTTCTTTATCCGCGCCGATAATTGCTCCGTTGCGACAGGCGCACCTTGTAATGTTCCTCGGCCGGGCTAGTGCAACGTGCAACTAGGAACAGGTAAAACGAGTAAGCAAACCGCCGATGTCCTCACCCAAGACGCGAAGGGGCCTGAAATAGAGAGGCCACGATATACACCCGCGAAAGGGGACATTGCCATTTGTCGCGCGAATGCCCGATAGCGAGTAATCGCGCGTATCCGGCGGGCCCCGGTCGATCGAGGTTCGATTGCACCAGCGAATGTTCGGAATCGACGTTTTAGAAATGATTTTACAGGTTCCTAGGTGTTTCCCTTTCCACGCGAGACTTGACAGAGACTCGATATCGAATTGACGACCTCTTGGCAGCACGCTGAGAAAATAGATTCATCGAACCATTTATTCCTTCGAATAGTACCAATGAGTCCCATTAATTCAAGGAATTATTATTTCACTCAAATTGCCATAATTCCGAATAAATGCTGTATCCTATTTTATTCCAGTCTTTGTGGTGAATAATTATTCTTTGAATTAATGAAACGTTTCTTTGGTACTGTTCGAAGAAATGTCTCTTCGGGTCAATGGATATCGTTTTTTTCTTCTCAGGGCAGATACGTGTCCATAATTATGAAAGTGGTCTAAGTCATATATTTTTTGTTTCGAAATTACATTGAATTAATTTCGTTTGAAATAATATGGCGTGAAATAACTGATAAACTCATTTTTTCTTTTTAATTTTGACTTAGACCACTTTCATAATTATGGGCACATATGACAGTCGCCGATGGCCGTCGAAAGTCCTTTGGTATAAACGCGTAAAGTCGCCTCTGTGTATATCGCGGACTTCGCGGGGGGTCGAGGAGAGCTCTCTTTCTCCATTCGCTCGGTCTTGGAGAGTATCTCGTGGGCTCGCTGAATTTCTCTCCTACATTACTTTCTACCGTTGCCTATTTTTCTCGACCCCGAGCCGTTCTCGGACTCGCTCCTGCACGAAATCAAGGAATTATTGCGCAAACCGTTACCAGGATGTACTCTACGTGAATCTCGATCTTTTTTACACGTTACAATAAATTTCACAAAAATTCAACCTCCACGTGAAACGCGTCCACACTATTTATAGGAATCGGAGACATTCGACCGATGATTTCGGTCGATCTAAAAATTTGATATATCAATGAAAAAAAAAAAGAACAAAATGATAAGAAAATCCTGGGAAATTCGGAACGACTTTGGACGGAGATTACGAGATTTCTCCTGGATCAACGTAGGTGATGGGTCTTCAAATTTTCCTCGGTTTTGAGGGAGGCACTTTATGCGCGTTAAATGCATCTTTTGCCATTTCTGCATCCTGCAATGCCAATGGATGGAGGGAAATGCATTTTTCTCATTTTTGCATTCTAGTCCGAAGACGACCCGGGCTGCCTTGAACCTTCCCCCTAGATGCGCGTGCAATAAATTCCGAGAGTTTGCAATTGAAATGGGAATAAGGAGAACGTAGCCCTCCGAGAGGCTCCGGCAAATTACAAAGCAATAACATTAAGGAAATAATGTCAAGGAAACCGGTGCGCAGTGCGCTCAATTATGATATCTATAAGCGGCGAAAGTAGATCGCGAAGTTCAACTCGGCTAGGCGGATACAATTGAGAGAAAAAAAAAAGAGAAAAGAAACTCGCCGATTTGCGAACACCTCGTTTCTTTATTTTTGTTTTTTTCCTTTCCCTATCTCTGAGATTTACCGGCAAAAATTCGCAATTTGTCGTTCGCGGATTCCCGATGTGACTGGCATCGCTTAACGAGCCGATTGAAGTATGAATAATGGATCGCTCTCTCGAAGAGAGAATCGCATCGCTAACTTAAGCTTTTCGACTAGGAAAGATTTAAGTGGATTTGCAAAGACGTGTTTAGCACCCTTCGTATCCATTTTTTCCCCCCAAGTATTTGCCGTGCACACAGCGAGTCATTGGTTGCCCACACGTGTCAATTAGTCCATTTTTTTCGGACTATGCTCGCAGGAGTGACGTTCAAAAGATCCTTCTTTAATCTCCCATATTTCAGGACTTTATACGTATTTTATACGTTTCTTTTACGTTTATGCGAGGATTTATCGACATACTTTCTCCTCATCAGGCCCTTTTGGCGATCTCGCGACGGTTTCTCGGCCAAATAAAGGAGGAGATAGGTTCCTTGCGACGACTTTTCGACGAAATAAAGAGAGGTCCGGATCCTTTGTGCACCCGAAGACGCGCAATTTTCGCGTAACGAGGGGTCGTTAAGCTCGCTCCTTTGTTCTTTTCGTCTCAAGGCCCTAAATCTTGCCACCGGTACTCACCTGCCGAAACTCCTCTTCCTTCCTCGCCGTCGCTCCCTGAAGGGGACATTCTGAAAGGGTTCCTCCTCGCGAGACTTTGAGAAAATCACCCTCTCGAGGGATCACTCAGAGGTACCTCGAGGGAGCGAGTTTCCTCGATTTCGGCATTCCGCGGTATCGATTTCCCGCATTTATCGGAGTATCGATCTATGCTCCGGGTAAGGTTGCGGAGGCGTAGCGGCCCGAATTTCTGGGCCACCTGTTTAGTCGTCCTCGAATCCACGAACGGTACCGGGCACACGCTCGGCGGACATCGCACCTCCAACTTGAGGCAGGTCACATAATCACGACTATATAATGGGGATCTCTATGGGGCCCAGAGCGACTGCGGATCGGCGAACGGTACCGAACTCCCGCACCATAGTCGGTCCCCGTCGTCGACGCGACCTCGCAATGCGCACCGCCGATCGCCGAGGAGTACAGAGAGGACACTCGGTACACGGTCCTGGCCACGGTACCGTCCACCGTTCACGTCTTGGCGCGACCGCAGTGGAGACTGTTCCATTTGGCCCGAGTTCGAAATCGAGTTCCCGCTTCCTGAGAGGTGGGGACCGGACTCCAGGGAGAGAGGGCTAGAGAGGTCCTTCTCCGTTGGGCCGGGAGCCGAGCGCCGGGGCCATGCGACTCGGCGCGCTGCAACGGCCAACGAAGACCGCTCTCGCGGGAGGGAAATATTCCTCCATCCTCTAGGAGGCCTCCTGGAGGAAAATGCTTCGGGGAGAAGTTGTCGACCGTGATTTGGGGGAGAACTTTTGTAGGAGGCAGTTTTTCATAGCGGCGACGGATTCGCCGGAAATCCACCGATGTCCTCTGGGTTCCACTCTCGTTTGGCCTACTCTGGGGCATGCCGTTCTTCAGGCTGTGCACGGGAGAAAAAAGGGTTGCGCAATTCATGTACCTCGGAGTTTCTTGGATTTTCGTGCAGAACGGTGATCGTTAGGGGGGGATTATTCTCAGGAAGCGGCTTAGCGATGACGGTCGTGTTGCCGATTTTACAAGACCCGGTGAAATTGCCCGTTATGCGCTCGGCATTGTTACAGGTCGTCTCGGAAATGACTCGGTGCTCCGAGTTTACCGTTCTTCTACCTGTACGCCCCATTATGAGTCGATTCTTAATTATTCCTACGGCGAAAATCACTCCCCAAACGTCACGAGCGACATTCCCGGGAAATGATTTCCCATCGCTAATGCAGGAAATTGCATTCGCCTCGGTCGTTCTCTCGCGCACCCATTGTGCATCCTCCGTTCTCGGGGCTTTTGATAATATCCAATTCCTTTATTACAAGCTATAAAAATGCAGTTACGACCTGCTCGCTTGGCGTAGCCATGCACGTTGAAATTGCACGCCATAATCACGATTTTCTGCTTCGAGGGTGTGCGATAGCGGGGAATATTTCATGTTAAAAGGCTCGCGAGGTCGGATATTTGCATACGTTGTTACTTATAATCGGCTGTATTAATATCAATACGTCGCTCGGGGATTTTTCTTATCAGGGTGAATTACTTTAGCGGGAAGTATTTCATGTTAAAAGACTCGCGAGATCGGATAATTGCCTCCGTTGTTACTTATAATCGGGTGTATTAATATCAATACGACACTCTGGGATTTTTCTTATCAGGACGAATTACTTTAGCGGGGAGTATTTCATGGTAAAAGGCTCGCGAGATCGGATAATTGCCTATGTTGTTACTTATAATCGGCTGTATTAATGTCAATACGACACTCTGGGATTTTTCTTATCAGGGCGAATTACTTTAGCGGGTAACATTCATGTTAAAAGGCTCGCGAGATCGGATAATTGCCTTCGTTGTTACTTATAATCGGCTGTATTAATGTCAATACGACACTCTGGGATTTTTCTTATCAGGGCGAATTACTTTAGCGGGGAATATTTCATGTTAAAAGGTTCTCGAAATCGGATAATTGCCTACGTTGTTACTTATAATCGGTTGTATTAATATGTTTAAGGGCTCGCGAGATCGGATAATTGCCTCCGTTGTTACTTATAATCGGGTGTATTAATATCAATATGACACTCCGGGATTTTTCTTATCAGGGTGAATTACTTTAGCGGGAAGTATTTCATGTTAAAAGGCTCGCGAGGTCGGATAATTGCCTTCGTTGTTACTTATAATCGACTGTATTAATGTCAATACGACACTCCGGGATTTTTCTTATCAGGGCGAATTACTTTAATTGAAGATTAAGGACTTGAGAGAGTGTGTACATCAGGCTGACCGATTCGTCGATCGAACGACGGCGCCGATCATTTCTCGAGATGAAAACACAATTTCGATCTGGTGAATCATCGGAACTGTCAAAACAGTGGTTAAGTGTCGTTTGTCACACCTGTGACGTGTGAAGGGAGTGTCGGTGCTTGGCATTGTCTCACGTGCTTCACGAATCATCGTTAGGATTGTACATGGAGTACATGCACTTTTGTACATCCATGAGCAACTGAAAAAAATAGAAAAAAAAAAAATCACCGACTTGGAGATCCATCGAATCGATCCGCTGATAAAGACTAGTTCGTCATTGTCGCAATGACAAGAATTTAAGCGATAAAAATAAATCTTAAGTAGATGCGAATTTTTATTCCCATCGCCCCTGATAAGAGACAAGAAGAGGTACAGGTGGAGCCGGTAAAGCAGACGGAGATCATTCCTTTACCCACCGTGGATAATGATCTACGTAGATCCCGATCACCTAACTGCAACTTCATCGTCGTTCGGTAAAATGATCCTCGTGATCCTCCGGCGATAAGTTATCGGCGAAGGCTTCTCACAATTTCGTTCCCCGGACGCGGCAATATCGGTATCTGCATTTCAGCCGATGAAAATCAATGTTCAGAGGTTATCCTTATCATCGACGAACTTGCCGATAGCCAATGATCAACTCGCAGATCGTCACCGTACAGGTGGCACACCTGACTAACTAATTAATACCGCGTCGGCACTAATGACCCTGCATGGAATTATGCGACAAATCGCAATTGCATGCTCTTTGAGGCTGCCTAGGATGATTTCTTTCTCTCTTATTTGCATCGTAATGATCTTTTTGTCAGGTCCCGATGAAACCTAAAATTTACCGCGGCGTCGCCTAGAGGTGACACCGAATGCCACTCTTTGCACCTTGGTCTCTACGGGAAGGGGAGAAAAAAATATGGAAAAATGGAGATCATTTTCCTCATGAGACCTCGATAAAAAAAATTAACCGATCGACTGTTACCGACCGGGCGGATCGATTTGAAACTGGTTTACTCAAGTACCGGCTGGCCTTGTTCTCTTCGGAATCGTGTCAATGTCATCGGCAACTAGACGGTAAAGTACACCATCGAACTTGCACTTTGACACTTGTCGGGCACCCACGTGCTCGGACTGTCAATCGCCATCACTGATTTATGAATGAAAAAAAGCCTCGAATGAGTTCTGCGCCAAGTGCATCGCTAACCGTGACAGAGGGATGCACTTGTCGGGATCGCACACCTTCGATCGATTTTCGTACAAAAATAAATGCCTTTTCTTGATTTCTTTTCATCACATCCGTGACAAGTGCATTTAATTTATTTTCTCTGCATTGACATCTCCGTAGGAATTCCGTAAACGTCCATCAGGGATATTTTTAATCGGACGTTTGCATTCAAACAAAAAGAATTCGACAAAAATTCTATTTCGCTAACCCATGGGTATACTTCTCGAATGAGTTTCGCGCCAAGTGCATTTCCAACCGTGTCAGAGAGATGCACTCCCTCGATCGATCCACGTACGAAAATACACGCCTTTTCTTGTTTTCTTTTTATCACATCCGTGACAAGTGCATTTAATTTCGTTTTTCTGCATCGACATCTCCGAAGGAATTCCGCAAACGTACGTCAGGGGTATTTTTACTCCGGCGTTTGCATTCAAACGAAAGAAAAAGAAATTGGAAAAAGTCAAAAAAAAAAATTCTATTTTCCAAACCCATGGGTACACATCGAGGCTGCACAGTCGGGGAATTTATATTACGGAAATCTCATGAATATAATCAGCTCTATGCCTCTCGTATGTTTCCCCGTGTCCTGCTCTCCGACACTTGCGCAAGGCCGTGGAGTTCGCCTTCGGGATTAGCCTCGAAAAGAAAGGGAGAAAATTGGGCGAGAGAGACCTCCCGTCCTCTCCACGTGTCTGCACGTACTGGAAATATCGCGGCAACAGGTGACTCCATTTCGGCGTTGCGCGAAATTCCGCGTTGCATCAACCCGAGGTGGATCAACGAAATCCCGACTCTCCTTCCCGGGAGTTTTAACTCCTGCTGGACCTTTTGCAAATCCGGTTTCGAGATGCGAGAACTGCCCGTGACGTCAATCGGGACGTCTTCTCAGGCATTCGATCCGAAAGCCCTGAGAAATCTCTAACCTACACCCCGGGCAGTCAATGAACGAACGATTCAGGTGAAATACGTCATTAAATGTGCCCATAATTATGAAAGTGGTCTAAGTCAAAATTAAAAAAAAAAAATGAGTTTATCAGTTATTTCACGCCATATTATCCCTTATCCCTTAAGATGCCACTTTCACACCCCCTTAAAAAGGGTGAAAACGAGCGGAGTCAATTAGTCACTAGATGTTCAGAGAGGACAGCGTCGAATAAAATAAATCCCCTGATTCCCATGCAATATCGAGAATTAATATTCAGGGAATGCCCCCTCGTAGTCGAAATTGCATTGCCGAGAATGCATGTATGGAAAAGTCCTCGAGGATCGAGACATTAAGTCCAGTTGTCGAGGTCAGTTTCCACACGCAAACGGAGGATAAGGACCTTATCACCGGTAATGGCTTAGAAAGTCAATGGAATGACAAATATGGGAAGAAGGTTCGATAACGATTCTCTCGGAGGGGGGAGGGGAAGTGCATCGCAATCGCGATTTGGATCCCCCGTCTGTAATTCGTCGCTCAATTGTCTTAGACTTTCGCGAAATTGCATAACAGAGGGAATTCGACAGGTCGAGAAAGAGGTGGCCGAGACATTGTTTCTTTCTTTTTTTATCCCCCTTATTCCCCGGAGATTTTTCCCGTTTTTTTATCTCGACGCAATGCGGATAACAGTCCGCCCTCTCGGGAAATTTATGCCACCGATCGCGATTGCGATTTAACGACTTTGCGACTTACGAGTTTGCACCTCTTCCTGTTGGTCAAGGATCCGATCGGCGATCGCTGTCACGGGATCGACGGTACGATCGACTCGATCGATCCGGATTCAGGATCGATCCAAGCTCCGAAACTCCGAATGCAGGACTAACTCTACTCCCCCCCGACTTGCATCCGATAACGCGATTTCGTCGCACCTAACTCTACCCGGGCTCGGTGTCGAAGTGCAGCGCATGCACTTTTTATGCGATGTAGGGCGAGCGTCGAAGAAGAAACTCGGTTTCGTCATGATGCACTCAACTTGGGCAGTTTGCGTCTCGCTCTCCTCATTCGACTTTTAGATCCCCCTTCATGTGCCACCTTGTCATAATTTCATTATATTATATTAATTTAATTTTCTTATATGATACTGTAGGTCCCTCTTAATGATGCCGATTATTCAGAGGTTACGGGTGTAGAAGGAAATGTTTGACCGGGAATTCCCTTTTCGTGGTACGGTCCTTATGTGCACTTGCAAATGCAGCAGTAATTGCATCTTGGATAACGCTCCGGTTATCGGTGATATCGGTCTTTCCCTCTTTTCCGAGTGAGTCAGTCCTGCGAATTCTAGAGCATTTTCAAATCCCCCTTCTTGTGCCGCCTTGTCATAATTTCATTTTAATTTATTAATTTAATTATATTATATAATACTGTAGATCCCTCTTAATGGGACCGATTAATAAGAGGTTACGGGTGTAGAAGGAAATGTTTGACCGGGAATTCCCTTTTCGTGGTACGGTCCTTACGTGCACTTGCAAATGCAGCAATAATTGCATCTTGGATAACGCTCCGGTTATCGGTGATATCGGTCTTTCCCTCTTTTCCGAGTGAGTCAGTCCTGCGAATTCCAGTGCATTTTCACGAGATATGCATTTAAACTGCATTCACCCCGTTTGTCGAAAGAGGCGCTGCCAGGCTCGAGATCGACTCTCCGAAGGGCGGTTTTTATCATTAATCGCTCCCCGGGATTACCACCAGGAGAAATATTAATTTCAGCATCGCAAGACTCGCGGGGAGTCCGAACGTCATCTTCGGCCGATTAAACGTGCAAAGAAGGACGCGTGTCGACGGTTTTGCGGTCGTCACGGCGTCAAGGCGAGCCTCTTTTTAACGTCTCGACAGACCTCTTTGCAGTCGCTTTTTGCACTCGTGGAAGCCTTCCGTATTTTCCCCCACGTCTCTCATTCGCGAACCCGCCGAGGAGAAACGCACCAACGCCCGAAAGTCCCTTTACCTGGAGATAGGAAATTTTCCCCGCGGTTTTGCACATCTAATACTGCAAAACAATTCTATGGAAAGAAAAAAAAAAGAAAAAAGAGGATTGGCAATCACGGGAAATTAATGAGGCGAGGTCAGTGAGGAGGGGTCAGGGTTGAGGAATTCAAATGTCGTTTGACAGGCATTATTGATGGCACTGTCATTTAGATTTGGAGATGTACCGACGGTCCGGACGGGGCAAAGATCCTCGCGCAAAAAATCCCCATTAATATCCAGGAATTAATCAGGGGGGGGTATGTTAATCGACGTTAATTGATTGAACGCGCTTACGGGGCCTTATTTCGCGGGATAAGTTCGGATGAGGTGATGGAAGCTTCGGAAGGTATGCGGAGATTACGCGCCGGGTTTCCTGAGGTGCATTCCTCTCAGGCGTTCAACTTCGCCTTCTTCAGGGTCTTCCCGGTGGACCAATAGGGAGCCGGTCTTTGTGCCATAACCCGTTTCACTCGTTCCTACTGTTTTACAGCCTCCTCCCTTTCCCCGGAACATGTCGCCCCGACTTTCTGAGCGTCCTTCCTCCGGGATTTCCATCGGCCTGAAATCCACAATCTGATATAAATAATCTAGGAGATGTTCACTCGGAATTCAGTGATAACGATTTCCTTCTTTGAGAATCAATTGCCTTTGATTCCATGTGACGGGAAACAATGCGATTTGGTAACAAGTGACGTTCGGCATTAAGGTGATGTGAAACACGTCGAGGACGTTGATCGACGTCGGTAAAAAGATTTTTTTAAATATCTACGGTGTAAGGACTTGCGTGAAAAAAACGGCGGAAATAACGAAATTAAGGAAATTAGGTGGAAAACCCCTCGCAAAGGATCCCTCCTCGCCTAGAAAACCGAAAACCTCCTTGTAAGCGTCGTACGTACGTCAAAATATTAATATCATAGTTAATAATTTTCACCATGCCAAATGCGGCAATTGGATCGTCAAAGGACTTGAGTGAAAAAAACGGTGGAAATAACGAAATTAAGGAAATTAGGTGGAAAACCCTCGCAAAGGATCCCTCCTCGCCTAGAAAACCAAAAACCTCCTTGTAAGCGTCGTACGTTCGTAAAAATATTAATATCATAGTTAATCATTTTCTCCATGCCAAATGCGGCAATTGGATCGTCAAAGGACTTGCGTGAAAAAAACGGCGAAAATAACGAAATTAAGGAAATTAGGTGGAAAACCCCTCGCAAAGGATCCCTCCTCGCCTAGAAAACCAAAAACCTCCTTGTAAGCGTCGTACGTTCGTAAAAATATTAATATCATAGTTAATCATTTTCTCCATGCCAAATGCGACAATTGGATCGTCAAAGGACTTGCGTGAAAAAAAACGGTGGAAATAACGATTGCTGATTAGTTGCGCTTTAGCGAGGCTGTTTCGCGAAATTATACGTGGTGATTTCTTTCGACGGTCTTAGGTTAGAACGTTTCTCTCTCGTGTTCCTTTTTTTACCGGGATAAGGTGTTCACGCCATGGCGTAAACGCGAACTGGGCTCGCCAGTCACGGGCAGGTTTGCGTTGATCATTAATGACCGAAGACAGGGCAGCATCCTTGACTTAGGTCCAAAGTGACACTGACATTTCCCGCTGCACCGGTCGGTCTCCATCTATGACTGCATCTTACACCGATGCACTTGGTGCCTTGGACTTCCTCGTATCTGGCCTTCGTGTAAATCACCCGGCCATACACACGGGTGCATTTAAATGTTAACATACGTACTAACTCAGGAAATCGCAATCGAGAGGACTCGGGAAGAACCGATCCACGGGAATTCCCGACGCAACATACTCGATTGACATTTCAGCGATCTGGATTCAGTCACGTCTCCTCGGTGGATTTATATTTAATTAATCAAAACGCCCGATTACGCATTCATTTCACCGAAACGCATTGCACCGAAGCATGGGCGAGGCCATTACACGGGGAGCTGGGTAATTTAATTTTTTCTAATTTTTTTTCTTATTTTCTTTTTAATAATAATTTATAATCTATCCTCGAATTTGCAATCATCGATACCCAATCATACGTGTCCTCGCGTTCTCTCGTCTGTTTCCAATTACCTGACGGATTACCACGCGTTGCAATTTCATCTCTTGTAATTGTAACGAAGGTAATCCTCGGCGCGTAACACTTTGGCGCTACTTCATGGGATTGTTGCGATAGGCTTTCTCTCTTTTTCTTTATTTATTTTATCTTTTACAACTCTTGGGGAGGTTTGGGACGGTTTCGGTTGTGTCTGGGTAATGGGATAAGATTCTGATTTGTGTATCAGGGGAACGTAATCGATCCCGGGTCCGATAAACGTTTGATTTCCAAGTTTAGGCGAAGACTCGCAATCGTGGCGATTGTCTCGACAGTTTGCTACAAAATCATTTCCTCGATAATTATCTTTTACAACTCTTGGGGAGGTTTGGGACAGTTTTGGTCGTGTCTGGGTAATGGGATGAGATTCGGATTTCTGCATCGGGGGAACGTAATCGATCCTGGGTCCGATAATTTATTAATAACTTTTTTTTAAATTATAAATAAACGTTTGATTTCCAAGTTTAAGCGAAGACTGACAATCGTGGCGATTGTCTCGACAGTTTGCTACAAAATCATTTCCTTGATAATTATCGGCTTTACGAGCTGGTGGGATCATTAGGTGGTCATGGATTTCCACCGACGGCATATCGATGTTGATACGTCGTGGCGCGTCGACGGTGCACTTGCAGTTGCAGTTGCAGTTCCTGCATCAAGAAGCGCCGCTTGGTAACTGCACGCGTCACTGCACTGGTTTCTACTGCGTCTGCAGCTTCGTCGGAAATCGTGTCCGTGACTCATCCCATGCGTGATATTTTATTTCTGATTCATGCTAATTTTTCGCCGTCTCATTGGGATTTAATTGCTTCTTTATTTAAAAGTCGCGCGGAAACCGGGCCGAAGCGATTTCCTCAGGGCCTCGGAATCGAGGATTATTTTAAGGCAGATCCGAGTCCTCCTCTTATCCGCAATGAAATTGTAATACGAGGAGGTAATTGTAGACACGTGGCTAAAAATAAATACAATAACTGCCCCATGTCCCGCCGTGTGCGTAGGACATGTGGACAGAGCCCCGGACGGTAATTAGCATCCGTCTAGACTACGCGGCTTCACCAAATCGAAATTTTCCACTGGAGGATCGAGGATCGAAAACAGCCACTCCTGGAAAAGATACGGCAGATTAATCACTCCTCCGCGCTAACGTCTCAACTTAATGCCCACGTACGCGCGCCTTTTTGCGCCGAGATTTAGCCGGCCGTTCAACGAGGTCGGCGATGTCGAGGTGCATCCGCGTACTCTCGGCAAAAATCTATTACGTCCGTATTCGACCTCCCAGGACGCGCGATGCTCGGAACAAACAATTCCCTGAAGTCCTGGGGGACGATCAAACCGAGCTCGGTGTTCCTCGAACGTCGAGAAGACGTTCGACATCCTTGCCGCGAGTGCACAAAGTGAGGCATAAAAACCGGAGTCCATGCAAAAACTCTTGCTCAAAATCTATTACGTCTTTAATCGACCTCCCAGGACGCGCAATGGTCGGAACAAACAATTCCCTGAAGTCCTGGGGGACGATCAAACCGAGCTCGGTGTTCCTCGAACGTCGAGAAGACGTTCGACATCCTTGCCGCGAGTGCACAAAGTGAGGCGTAAAAACCGGAGTTCATGCAAAAACGCTTGCTCAAAATCTATTACGTCCTCAATCGACCTCCCAGGACGCGCAATGGTCGGAACAAACAATTCCCTGGAGTCCTGGGGGACGATCAAACCGAGCTCGACGTTCGACATCCTTGTCGCGAGTACACAAAATGGGGCGTAAAAACGGGAGTCCATAAAAAACCGCTCGCTTATCGAATCCAGGATATTATCGAACGTGTAATTTATTTAGCACGATGTACAAATTGTACGGTATATAAGTGCAGGCGCTGAATTTCACGTGTCGCAATCAGAGCGCGTCGCGTTGGCGAATCGCGGCGAAAAAAAAAAAAAAAAGAAAAAAGGAAGGAAGAAGAGGCGAACTCGAGAGGTGGAGGAGTCCAGGGAGGCTCGACTGGTTCGACTGGTGGGGCTCGCATCCCCGTCTTGGTCGTGCAGAGCTCTTCCTTATCCTTCCCCGTGGTGAGGCCCCTCCATCGGACCCCAGTCCCACCAGGTGTCCGACTGGCGGGCCTCGCTGGCCACCTCGGCGTCCCACTTGCCAGGAGTTGCGTCGGGCAAGTCGTACAAGTCGTACAAGTCGTGGTCCCACTGGTCCACCCAGCTTCGGCCACATCCTCGTGTAAGTTCGGTCCCCGTGTGTGGTGCAGGTGCAGGTGCAGTGGCCGAGGACGTCGATTTCGTTCCTTTGTTCGCGCCGGCTCCTTTGTGCAGAAAGGAACTTCGTACTGTCCGTCGATCGAGGAGATCCTGTCAAGTCGGTGTCGTCGAGGCGGGACCCCATGACAGTGACACCGAGGAGCGACTCCCACTAGTGACAGCGAACTGTCACTCGAAGTCACCCGGGACTCGCGGTGTCATCGGTGAGCACGACACTGTCAAAGTAGCGACCGAGGAGTCGTTCAATTGGGAACTAGTAAAATCGATTTTCTTCTTTTAGGGCCGATTTACTTTGATCTTGTATGATGAGTAACGATGCGATTCGGTAGCAGGTGAAGTTTGGTCATACAGTTGTGATAGTATTTCGTATGTGCCATTAATTTCGTATGATACACAACAATGCGATTCGATAAGGAATGACGTTCGGCCTTAAAATTGTGGCAGTATCTCGGTGATTGTCAACAATTTCCAGCTGATTTCCACGTCATAAAAATCCATGATTTCCTTCTTTGAGAGCCATTAATTTCGTATGATAAACAACAATGCGATTCGATAAGGAATGACGTTCGTCCTTAAAATTGTGACAGTATCTCGGTGATTGTCAACAATTTCCAGCTGATTTCCACGTCATAAAAATCCATGATTTCCTTCTTCGAGAGTCATTAATTTCGTATGATAAACAACATTACAATTCGATAAGGAATGACGTTCGGCCTTAAAATTGTGACAGTATCTCCGCGATTGTCAACAATTTCCAGCTGATTTCCACGTCATAAAAATCCATGATTTCCTTCTTGAATCCATAATTTCCAGCTGACCACATGATTTCGAACATTGAAATCCATGATTTCCTGAGTGCAAACCCTTTCGACGATGACACCAGGATTCCTGTGGTAGGAGGAACCTAGAATGGCGGAAATGGATTCCCCATTTTCCTGTGCCGGGATGAGTCATAGATGCCAGGGGAATTCTCGATAATTTCTCGACAAACTAATGACAATGACGGGGTAAAAGATGCGCCCTGAAATAATTATCGAGGAGACCGTGCACTTCGTTATCAAGACAGCACTCCGTTATCAAGAATCCGAGCGGGCCGAATGCACCTGCATCGGCTTTCAATGTTTCAGAGGAGTAATTCGATCGTTTAATGCCGGACTCGGATCCACCTCGATTCCCTGGAATTGTTCCACTTATTTGTGTACAGGAAACCGACATTGTTTCCTCTTTAATGGGAGGGTTCTTCGAAGAGTTTGGGTTTCCGTGGAACGTCATTAAAATCGGCTCCGACTGGCCTACGGGGATGGCCGAGGATTCACTTTCAAATTCCGCCTATTTCTGTCAGTGATACCAACACGTGCAGTTGGTACGCACTGATAACCGCATTTACTTCCGCGTGGGACGATGCAGTTTTTTTTATACCGAAGAAGTGGCTTCCGGTTGCACGCTAATCGAGTCGCTCGACGTGAGAGCTTGTGTCAATAGCGGATATAAAAAAAAAATACACCCGGAATTAAATGTTTATGCGGAAACGTAATTAGCAAAACTTAATTACGGGAGGTGCAGTTCACGCGAGACAACGAGGAGAACCGTAAATTACGCGATGTATGGTTATTACCACGCGATTGCGTAAAATGGAATAAGCGGCGCAATGCGATCGTATGTTCAGAGTCTTCGATGAATTTTTGATAATTAATTTCTTCCATCTAGCCATGGTGAAATCGTCAATTATATTCGGGGGAATGTAATCTCAGGGTCAGACTGCTCGTTCTGGACCTAGGTCAACCGCTTGGGAATTTTTAGAAGAGGTCCAGGAATACAGCTCTCGAGGTCTTATTCCGAGAGACATTTATGGGTGCATAGAAACGTGCCTTAACGTGCCGTCCTATGTGATAACGCGTTATCACGGACGATTTCAAAAAATTGTCTCGAGAGGATCGCGACGTGCCTGGAAACGCAAGCAAGAGGTTGGCGACAATTTCGCCGTCTCTTTTTCGGCTTTTTTATATTTTTCATTTAAGACATACTTGTACGTGGTACGTTGTAGCATCGATAATTCACCGAGCATTGTTAATTAACGTGGGAGTTATTTTTCTTTTTGTTCGTAGGCGACAAATTGCTGATACGAAATTTCATTACGTGATAGGGTTCGTCGTGCGATCCCGATGCAATTCGCCACTTCAGCGGAATTTCATTGCGACAATGCAACCTCATTAGGCTAATCAACCCTGCGGCACGGTTGCAAATGCATTGTCGTTAGCTTTCGTCATTTCTTCTAATGGGGGTTCCTAAAAATCAGCTATTTAAGTGCATATTTCGAGTGGAGGGAAGATGAACGATTAGGTCGAGTTGCCGGGCCTCGGTGCACCGATGCCTCGTGTGTTTCATTTTAATCACTCGCAAATTGATGAAATGATCGAAAGTTAGGCCGGATGGTGAGGTCGATGTCACAAGACTCCTCGGAGCTGTGGTTAGGCGCACTTCGAAAAATTACATAACCGCGGTTTTCGAAACAACGACCTCAACGAAACCCTCTCTCGGTGCGCTCGAGCCAGCCCGGAGATTATGACATTTCCGTATGGATCGGAGCATAATGCTCGCATAACAACAGAAACTCCTTGGCAGCCATTGCGCACAAAGTCCTTGATCTAAGGAAATCATCGAAAAGTCATTCGGTCGATGATTAAAAATTCGCCCCAGTTTGGTTAATTGAAATTCAAGTTTTGCGCGAAAAGCGTAGAGATCGATGATCGATGATCGATGATCGATGATTCGCGACACCTGCACATGACACGAACGAAGTCTCTTATTCCGACGTCTCATTAACTTCGCAATTACTGAGAGAAATGTTCGGCCAAACGAGCCATAAAGCGTACCCGGTGTCGAAGTACGATCAAAATGATTAGATTAAATAATTGCGGTATTTTTAACGCTCAGGTAACGACCCCTCTGGTAATCTAAATGACAAAACGCTTAATCTTTAAATTACCATCGGTCCGTAGACAGGGGCACCGAGGAATAATTAGATTTGCATAGCTTAGGTTTTTTCTTTTCGCGAGTTTTGCGACACCGGTATCGGTAATTAGGAGAATTATGAACACTAGCCCGGAATGAGTGGGAGACTTTCAAGAGGATTGCGTAAGGAATAAATTACGGGACGTGGACCAATCGGCTCCGAAAAGTCCGAAAAAGTGGCCTTCCTTTCGGTCCGCTACCTTCTCTTCCAACCGATGAATAAGAAGAATATATCGGCTGTTTCTTTGCCCTCGACTTGGTTAATCGTCATCTCGACGCGTATCCCGATATTCGATTATCATCTCGCAATCTTCTTTAACGAGGTCTTATAAGTATATCGAGGCCGCAAACGGCGGCGTCAATGGCGCATTGCCGGCTCTTCCTATTTCTCCTCCCGGGATACTGTAAGCGGAACTTTCGATTTCAATTTTCCCGGACGCAGCAGAGTGACTTCGCGTTTATTGGCTCCGGTGAAATCTGTGCCGGTCTCTCGCACGACTTTTCCCGCTACGTAACGCCCCGGCGCCGATTACGACGCGGATGCGTGCTCCACCTCGGACGTTTAATCCTCGATTCACGTGCGTAATTGCGCTCGCACGTTTCCCCTGCCGTCTAGAACTATTCTACGCGATGGCAAGATTCCATTCCTTCGAGTCTCGAGGGAATTGAGCACCGGAAAGGGGTCGAAATTTGAAAACAAGGGCGTCGGCCAGGGGGACCAAAATGGCGGGCGGGCGTTTCAACTCCCATTCATGGTGTCATTCGCCGATTCGCCCATTTGTTACTTCTTAAACATGAACGAATGCGTTCCCATTATACATATACGCGATCGTTTTTTATTATTTCAAGGAAGTAACTATGGAGGCGCCTAGCGGCTCGGCGACGAGTCCGGTGACGTCGTTGGAACTGAAGGTGCGAAGATCGAATTTGAGGTCACAGCCATCGACGTTAGACACGAGGAGAAGGCAAGCCGTGTGCGTGAGGAGGGCCTTCAAGAAATACGGACCCAAGAGCAACCCAAACATCATTCTGGATGGACTCAACATGACAGTGCCGAAAGGCACCATGTGAGTAATCGTCCAAGACTCCTGCGATCCAGTAAACGTTCCCCAGATAATTTCATGCCACTTTTGCGTCATCCGCTCCTTAAAAGATCTCTTCTCCCATCAAAGACAAATTTCGGCTTCTTTTTTCCCCCCGTTTTTTTCCTTTCTCTTCGTGCCGCTTTTTTTTCTCTCTGGTCAAGGATGTATCGACACGGCCGCTCGTTCTTTTTTTCCCTCCTTCGACAGATGATACATGAGTACTCTCGTACGTAATTTCGGTCTCGCAATAGAAGTTCAAAGTCCTTCCGAAAAGAAATTAGCATGCGTAATTCCGTCCCAGGCCGAGTCCATGATGGATTTTTCGTCAATGGTCGATTTGAATAAATCCATTTCGAGTTTGGCCCCGGAGGCCACGCTAGAGTCAAGGATTTCTTAAGATTTTCCCACGATTTGGTGATCGGTCTTGCTTAATTGTCCTGAGGAGGTTTTTTTTCTCTCTTTTCCGTGCACCTTGTAGATATGGTCTCCTTGGAGCCAGTGGCTGTGGGAAGACCACGTTGCTGTCCTGCATCGTCGGAAGGAGGCGCCTGAATTCAGGGGAGATCTGGGTCCTGGGTGGCCGACCGGGATCCAAAGGATCAGGAGTCCCTGGACCTCGGGTCGGATACATGCCCCAGGAGATCGCCCTCTACGGGGAATTTTCCATCAGGGAGACCTTCATATACTTCGCATGGGTCGCCGGGATGACCACCGAACAGGCCGATGAGAAACTGGAATTTCTGATCAAAGTAATCGTCCTTCGGCGGATTCCCTCCTCTTCTTGCGGAGAACATGGGACCTGATTCTCGACTTATACGATGAACTTTCGCGTACGAAATTGATTGTTTCGTATATACACAATACAATGTACAAGTAATTCGCACAAACCCAATTCGAAGAGTCCTTAAGAGTTGGTCTTCCTACTCATATGCGAAATCTTTCATGCGAATCTATTCGTATGCGAAAAAATTGCTATGAATTTAAGAATCGGACCCCTGGGACCCGATTCCCGACTTATACGATCAACTTTCGCATATGAAATTGACAGTTTTCGATTTATACGATTAATTTTCGATTTATACGATTAATTTTCGCATACGAAATTGACAGTATCATACACGACTGTTAACAGTTGGTATTCTTGAGTGATCACCGCGGTTTCGTATTTGGACAATACCATGCGAATTACATCTCATGGGTCGTAGCATGCGAAAGAGATAATTTGCATACGAAAATAACAAAACTATTGGTTTTTATGAAGGGGTTTGAAGATCGATATAACCATATAGGGAATGACAGGAGGAAAGATAAAGATTTGCTAAAGCGAACATTTCATTGGTTCGGGCATTTCATAGAAAAGCGACGATGTGCTTCGTTGTCGCATACGATTGTCTTACTTGATACGATGGTCTTACTTGATATGATGGTCTTACTATTCATATGCGAAATCTTTCATGCGAATCTATTCGTATGCCAAAAAATCCCTATGAATTCGAGAATCGGGCCCCTGTCTGGATGGTCGGCTTGCAGTCTGGAAATCTTTTTCACGGTCGTTCTCGATTCCAGTTCTTGCAACTGCCCTCGGAAAATCGACTCGTGAAGAACCTCTCGGGAGGACAACAGAGGCGGGTCTCGTTCGCAGCTGCTCTCATCGCCGATCCAGAACTCCTGATCCTGGACGAGCCGACCGTAGGAGTCGATCCCGTCTTGAGGCAGAACATCTGGGATCATCTGGTCCAGCTGACGAAAGACGGAAACAAGACGATCATCATTACCACCCACTACATCGAGGAGACCACCCAGGCTGGGATCATCGGTCTGATGAGGGGTGGCAAGTTCCTTTCCGAGGAGTCCCCCAGGAAACTCATGGAGATGCACGGCCTGGAAACTCTCGAGGAGGTTTTCCTCAAGCTCAGCAAACGACAGAACATGGGCCTAAGGCGAAGGAGCAGCATCCTCAGCAGCGTTACCGGGCTGCCTCCTGAACACGTAAGAGCTCACTTCCCGGAGAATTTCCCAGATTTTCCAACTTTCTCATTTCTTTTTCCCACGTCTACGTCGAATCGTCCCGTAACTAGGTGTCGTAAAAAATCATCCCGGAGTATTGGGCAGCGCCTTGGGAATTTGATATCCCGTAGGACCTCGAATTAATTGTTCAAAGTGAACCGCCGCTCGAGGCTGTCCAGGGTTGCGCAATGATGTCTAGTGAAATAAAAGAGAAATGTGCAAGTACACTCACGGGAGATCGGATGGCCAAGTAGACGTAAGGGATCTCTTCCTAGAGAATTTCCCGGATTTTCCGATTTTCTTTTCTCTTTTCCCCACGTCTACGTCGAATCGTCCCGTACCTAGGTGTCGTAAAAAATCATCCCGGAGTATTGGGCAGCGCCTCGGGAATTTGATATCCCGTAGGACCTCGAATTAATTGTTCAAAGTGAACCGCCGCTCGAGGCCGTCCAGGGTTGCGCAATGATGTCTAGTGAAATAAAAGAGAAATGTGCAAGTACACTCACGGGAGATCGGATGGCCAAGTACAGGTACGAGCGGCGTTCTGATCCTCGGACTTTCACCGGGATGATTTTTCCCCGGACCAGCATGGACTGTAAAATCGAGCCCATGCCTCGATCGGTACTCTCAGAGATAATTCATCCATGCTTTATGACGCCTCTAGACTGCGCCTTGAAATTCCTGAAATATTATTCTCGGCTCTCGCAGGACGTCGAGGACGAAATGAGCGGGGAGTTCGGCGACAACGTCAGCATCTCTAGTCGAAGAAGAAGCATTGCCGTGACGGACGATAATAACGTGAGGCTAATGGACCATTATTATAGCCGGTATCAATTATTACACGACTGTAAAAGAAAATAATCCTGGTTCAGGTTCCCGAGCTGCCGCCGGAGGAAAAAGGCTCGTCGAGCTTCAAACCCCTCGACTCCAATCACATGAAGGCTCTCATTTGGAAGAACTTCTTGTGGATGTGGCGCAATGTCGGGTAAGACGGGAAAACAATTAAAGATCCACCTGGGAAATGAAATGAAATTTTCCCGTCTTTTCACTCCTATTCCTTTTCTTTCTTCCAGGGTGATGGCGTTCATCATCGGTCTCCCGGTCGTGCAGATCATTCTATTTTGCCTGTCCATTGGGAAGGATCCTAAAGGATTGAAATTGGCTATTGTTAACCAAGAGCTGCAGAACATCGCGATGCCCTGCGTACCTCCGATCGGATGCAATAATACCTTATTGAGCTGTCGGTACTTAAAACATCTTGCCACTAGAAATGTGGATTTGGTTCCGTACGGGAACGAGGACGATGCGATCCACGCCATTAAGAAAGGGAAAGCCTGGGCTACCTTGATGTTCTCCTCTAATTATTCCGAGTCTCTTGTCAATCGGCTGGAAATGGGAAAAGACGTCGACGAATGGAGCGTCTTGGCTGCCGACTTGAACGTCATAATGGATATGTCAAGTAAGCTTTGCGGATAATTATTATTTCTTTTTTTTTTCTTGGGAGATCATTCATCAGCGGTCACTCTCCAAGACAGGGATCAGCTGTTCGATCGAAACGGGAAGTGTTTAGCGAGTCGATGCGTCGAGGTATTGTTTTTTTTCTTCTTTTGAGGGTCGTAAATCGGCCGAAAAAAGCTTCATGTATTTAAGAAAAAAGAGTCTTGCCTGATAAAGCAATTTGTACGACGGTCCTTGGATTAATCTTTGGAGCGATATCGATGACTTATTGGATAATCACTGCCAAGTTGTAAATTATGCGGTAGATGGAGGTAAAGAAATTTAGTGCCTGGTAATGTAAAAAACGGGGGACTTCACTCCACAGATCAGCAGATCGGACAACTTCTTCAGCGAGACATCTTATTCTCATATCAAGACTTTGCGAAGGAGTACACGACTTCTTGCAACTACAGCGAGAAGTTCGCGAACATCCCGATGAACGTAAGATATTGTTATATGGCGATCATTTTTGGGGCTTTATGAGGATATGAAAGGGTCAGCCTATATATATATATCTGAGAGGTCATCCTCTGAATTGGGTGTACCGATTTGTTTGAAATTTTATCACGGGAATATGGAGGCCCTAAAGTAGGTCCTGAAACTCATGAAATTTCATTTTTCATAAAAAATGTAGTTACTTATCATGGACCAGAATCAACATGGCGTGGTCCGTGCACGTTTTCGATATTTCACGCTTCTTGGAGGCTTAGAATAAAAAACGAAGAGTTTCAGGACCTAGTTCGAACAATTTAGAATACCGTAGAAATGGGAAAATATGGAAAATACTTTCACCGACAATTGCAAGAGTCCTGTGGCTAGCACGTGGTGTTAGAGCAATAATTTAGTTGCAGCTAAACGTCACAGATGGCGACGTTGGTCCTAAACAGTCGTTAGAATAATGAATTCAATTTATCAAATGATGAATTTCAATTTGTCGACCTGGATTAAATATCTCAGCGCCTTTCGAATCATCTTAAACCGAATATATTCCTTTTCTTGTCTAGTTTGAAACACCAATTTATGGACCGCGGGAGCCCAATTTTACGGATTTCGCAGCACCAGGAGTAATTCTGACGTAAGTCTATCCGAGGTGCACGGTGACCGTGGCATTATTTACCGTGGTACTATTATTTCAGGATAATTTTCTTCCTTTCGGTGGCGTTGACATCGGGCGCCATGTTGCTGGAAAGGAACGAGGGTCTTCTAGAAAGAAGTCTTGTCTCCGGTAAGTGAAATAAAAGAGACTAGACTTGCAATGAAGTTTGATTTCCCTTGAATAGACTAAAAATGACTGAATAATTCTAGGCATAACCGGAATCGAGATTTTGCTGGGACATGTCACGACCCAATTCGTCGTCATGATAGGGCAGACGGTGATGGTCCTGATAGTCGGATTCGCCGTTTTCAAAATCACCTGCGAGGGTCAGATCGGCTGGGTGACCGTCCTGACAATTTTGACAGGACTCTGCGGAATGTGTTTCGGTAAATAAATAAGAGGAGGGAGAAAAAGGCCTCTTCAAGTATTCGTTAGAAATATTGATTCATCATTTTTGGTTCCCAGGATTCACCATAGCCTGCGCATGCGAGACAGAGAGGACCGCGACCTACTTGGCGATGGGGTCTTTCTTGCCCATCGTGATGCTTTGCGGGATAATTTGGCCAACCGAAGGGATGCATCCTGTCCTTAGATGGATATCCTACATCCTACCGTTGACCAAAAGCACCGAGTCCTTCCGAGCAATGATCGCGAGAGGCTGGCCCATTACGAAGCCGACGGTGTACGAGGGGTTCATCTCAATGTCTCTTTGGATCGTCATCTTCCTAACGATCGCGATATTGCTTATCAAATTTAAGAAGGGATAAGAGACCCCTCGTCTCTCCTATACTCTAAGAGTAGGACTGATTTAAAGTAATAGCCTACGAACTTTTCTGCGACGTCTCTCGACTCGCACCTTTGAGTTCCGGGCTTTTAGATAATTCACCTCTCATCCCCTCGATTATCTAAAGTCCAGGGAAAGAGCATTCCATGACAATAGGAATGGGAAAAATCGTCCTCGGGAGAAATATCCTCTTGCCGTTGGCATAACGCGAGTAATGTAGTTAATGTAATTATTCTAGGGTCCTTCGATTGACGATTTAGTGATTGTTCTTCTTGTTCTTTTTTTTTTCTCTTTTAACTTGCGCACCGGCGCTCTGCTCAGATCGATGTAATATATTTATTTCCCCCCTCTTTAGTAACTTCCCGCTATAGTTTTCATAAGTTAATCGTCCAAGCGCGATGATTTTATTGCACGGAGTGCACTTAACGATGTAATCGCGTAGTTGGATGGGGTACGAGCTAGTCGACCCGGCGGAAGTCATTTTTATAAATGATAACGTAACTGTCATGTCATTATTATATAACATCACGTAGCAGTCATGTTATCGGTAGGGGAAATGTCATTGGGTATTTTACTTGCATATCGGCCGTCATGAGAAATGCCCCCGTGTACAGTAACCGTCACTTCTCATACCGCCGATAGTTCATAGGAAATGAAGATGTTCATGCATGTTCTTTTTTGTTACCGTTCGATTCTTTTTTTATCCCCCTGAACGCGCGCCCGTTGTTAACGTTTTATACAAAGCCTCGCCGGCCTTCGTCCTATTTTACCCTAGGAGCACAGTAAACCGTGTAAGTAGCGACGGATTTCGCGCGAGGCTATTATAACCGAGGTTTGTAATAAAAGTATACGTGATATCGTCCGTATCGCAACACACACCGGGCGGTTTTTCTTCATCTTAACGCAACTCGCCCCTTTTCCATAATTTCCGTGATTACGTCTCATTATTCCGACGTAACGAACCTGACACTTGGCATGCCCGTTTTGCATGCAAACTAACTCCGGTTAGTTTCTCAGATGTCCTCTCCGTTAACAGCGCATCCCATTATCCCACCTATTTCCACCCAAAGTACTCAATTACGAACTCAACTTGACGAGTCGTAAACTCGAAAGGAAAAGAAATCCCGCTTGAGAGATTAACAGTTAATATCCGCCGAGCGCTTCGAACTTCCCGCCGTTGGGATCTTTCAAAATGGCCGCCGCGCGCTTGAACCGACCGCCCCGGGGGACTGTGGGTTCCGCGCTTTGCCCCCAGATGGCGGGCCGGCTGATTCTCATCGAGATGGAGGATTTCCCACCATCGCGGTACATAACAGTGGGTGCGACCGCGCGACAGCTGTGATCGTCGTCCTTGACGTCGGGGACCTTTTGCTCGAGGATGAGCGACGCGTCGCGACGGGACAAGAACCCGCTGCTCACCGCCGCGGGGCAAGACTTTCCCTTCTCGAATCTTTCGGAAAACTCCCTCCTAGTGCCCGTCACACCTGCGACGCCGGCGGTCCTTCGCGACGGTAAGTCGAGGCGCGTTGAGCGGTGACTCTGGACATCGTAACGCATAATTGCGTAATCATGAGACGTTGCGCCGCATCTCAGCTTGCGGACGGCCATTATGGGTTTTTTAAGCACTGTAGGCGCGAGGGAATATAGAACGACGAGTGGTTGTCTGGCATCTACAAGGTATGGCCGTGACACGTGGCGCCACTGTCACTTTCACGGGGTCCTCTGTTCCGCCGGTAAAGTAGGGCACTACGGTTCTCCTCTATATAGCGGTGCATGAATAACTACAACGTAGCCGATTTCGTTATTATAATTTCCAATCGCCTTGGATAATTATTTATACTCGTGTATAGTGAGAGAATGACTGTTAGGAAATTATGGATACTAAAAAATCGGAGTTACTCTGATAAAAGTGAGGTCGGCGGGCATTGGCAGAAGGGAGCTTGCACCTCTTTAGAGATATTTATAACGTATTATCGTAACATTGAATCTCGGGAACCTCGCTAAGTCTTTTTATAATTACTTCCTCGGTGTCATTTTCCTTTTTTTTTTCATTTTTATTGGGTATCGATCGTCTGACTTGTTTAAAAGTTAGTCCCTTCAGCCCGTGGGGACGACCTGGAGCCGTATCTGCGAGTGAAAGTTAAATCTAAGCTCTCTTTTCTGCGGGCACAGTATAAGACGATTAGGACTATTAAAATGATTAAAAGCAGGATTAGAAGGGCCCCCAGAACGATAGCAGCGACTTCTCCTTGCGAGAGGTTGTCCCATTCTGAAAGGAGAGTGCGCAGTTAATATCTCTATGTATGATTGTTGTTCCAGAGTTATTAGTCTTAGATAAGCGATTATTCTTGATCCTGACCGGTTACGTCTATTGTCCGAGAATGGTAGTTCCCCAACACATCCGAGGCCGTGATCGCCACACTGGTCGAGCAGCACGTTGCCAAATAGTAGAATGTCACATCGGATCTGGTGCCGCTGATGAAGTTAGTCAGCGGATAAATCCCATTTGGCGTCGAAACGACTCGCTTCAGTCCTGTCGATAAAACGAGGCCTTTAATAGCCGCGAGACGGGTGCCAAGTGGAGCGATAAAAATTGAACGATGTCCGGCAAAGTCATCGAGATCCATCTATTACGGAACCTTCTCGTGACGAACGAGCATTTGCAATTCTAACTGAAGTAAGAAGTACCGGAATCAGCGTCTCGGACCGTGACATCCACGCTCCAGAAACTCTTTGCGCATCGGTCAGTCCCCTGTCGTCCTGCGCAATTGTCGTTGAACGAGTAACTAATCGCGGGTTTTTCGGTGTCCGTAACCTGGGTAATCAGAGAGTGACAAAAGCGATGGTTTATGACAAGTAATTTTGCCTTCAGGCGAGGGAAATTACAAGGCAACCCTTAGACTCACCAAGGCCGTACTTTCTCCTTGGACGTAGAGATACGTCGTCTTCTGGGCTATCCCGATACCCTGGACGCGCAAAGTCAAGGTCCCATCGCCATTGGTTCCTCTGTCCCTGGGTCCATCGGGGACAAACAACTCCACGACGACATTGATGGTCTGGCCTGGATTGATCCACGCTCTGAAAAGTGCGGCAAAGTGGAGGAAGACGACACAAAGGACTGCATTCGACAACCCCAAGCATGGGAGCCCACAATGTCCACGAGCAACGTTGAGTCAGACGATCATAAGCTAAATGAGGCGATGAATTCGCCTCGGCTACGTCACAGGAGCAATAAACAGAAGCTAGAAAAATGACGATAAAGGCGCAATTATCGGAACGGAGGAATAACACCCAACGTCGTAGCTGGTGGACGTTGTGGACCGTCTACTCTCTGGATGGGCCACAATCTGCCAATATGGAAAACGTTACATTGGAGGTCTAACGTTGACCACGTTGAAGGAAGAGCTGGCTTGGAAGTAATGTCTGATGACTATCTCGTGGTTGTTGGTCACGTCAAACGCGAGCCTAGCTGGAGTCGCCGGCTTGACGATCAAGTTGGTGTTTGCGTTGACGTCGACCAGGAGCGACCTTCTTCTGGTGGCATCGAAGATGCCATCCATGGTGTTCAGGTCTTCCAGTTCCGACGAGACCCTCTCCGTCTCCTGGATCTCGATCCTCTGGAAGGTGCCATCGGCAGGATCGATGCCATCCCGAGGATCGGCAAGTGGTTCCCAGTGGCTGGAGTTAACCGGACCGACCGCTCGGCGTAGAGACGAGGATTTTGGAAGATTCCTGAAGAACTCCAGGGAAGGTCCTCGGTCTCCATCGGCAACGTCGACCAGGTCTACGTCCTCGCTCGAAGAGATCCCAGCGACCGTGACTCCGTTACCCGAACGGCCTTGATCTTCTGCCCTCCTCTGCAGGCCTGAGGACGTTAAGAAAGGTCGGGACTGTAGCTTTCGAATTTTCTAGCCAGTAGAGAGCAAGATAATGAAGAACCGTAGAGGCGATTGATGCCGGGGTCTTGGAACCGGCCACGAGGCTCCCCGTTGTCTCTATCTATCCGACGACATCGTTCCGGATCACCGCCGGAATGACGCAGTTCCTTTTGGTTTCGAGTCTACGCATAGATGCACGGGGAAAAATAGGAGCGAAAAGGAAATAAAAACGGGAGAGCATACAAGAGGCAGATCTCGATGTGGTGTCGGGAAATGACGCGCGTCGTTTGTGGTTGCACAACCGAGGGGTCCACGAGCCAAGAGTGCGACCACTTGCGCCGGAGCAGTGCTCGGTCGTTCGCCGCCGCGCTAAGAGGCACGACCAGGAACCGGAGAACCCGGAGAAAGCCGTTATAAAGTGCACCCACGAGGGACGATTACTCTGCAACACCCACGAGGGGTGAGTATTCCCCGGAACCAAAACCGACGACACATCCCGAGATCAACTGGGCCGCTTGGTCAGCGAAACACCGCTGGATCCCATCGCCCTAAAACATTTAAACCCAAACTCTCTAAACGTGGACCCGCGTTGAATCATTCTTATCCTTTGACGAAGCTATACCTATTGACGAAGACTTTACCCTGACTGATAACGTCTTCTGCGAGGAAATCTTTAATCCTATCTCAGGTCGGGAATCATCGCCGATCGTCGCCTTTAAACAACGAAGTATCTAACGCTTCCGTTATACAAATCACATTAATGGCAGTCGTTGAATCTCCGCAAAAGCTTCTAAGGGTAGTCGCAGGTTTCGGCGGCGCTAGGGTCGCTGCAACTGCGCCACTGCTGCGTCCTAACCTAACCTAACCTAACCTAGCTTTTGTCTCCGAAGTGCGCGGATCGCAGGCGGTCGACGCATCCTCGCAATCCGTTCCTGCGACCTCGCTAAGCCCTTTTAGGGTCCTGGTAAGAGAACCAGGGTGCAGGGGAAATCCCTAGCGAGAAGTGGAGGGTTTCTCACCCGCGGAACTCCCTCTGGACGTGCGCAAGAGGGCTTCGCAACGCGGAATCGATATCGCGGGAAGACAAAGAGTCGGTGCGTCACCAGCAGAAAGAGATGTGGAGAGGATCCACGTGCTCCCACGCGTGTCGTAACCCTCGCGTCATTTTGACAGATCGGCAACGTGCGCTTCGAGAGGTCGTTTGAATCTTCTTTTTGCGGTTTTTGACAAAACGAGGCGGAAGCGAGGCGCACCTTACTGCGCGTTAAATGGAAGGTTACGTCACTGGAGTTTGGACTTTTTCCTTTTGAATGGACCCGGGGACTCCGGAGGATCTCCGGAGGGTTTTGGGTAGGTCCTACACTCTGGTGGCCGTTCTTGCGATCGGAGTGCATCGAGCTCTTGCATTCCGGTCTATTTTCGAGCTCTTCCGTCGACGTCACGGCCGGACGTCGACGTAACATGTAAACAGGGCTGACACTCGCGGCCTTCGGCGCGGAATCGCCGGGGTCATCGATGCACTCGCGTGTGCACTTCTTCTCGGGGTCGGCCGTTCCGCCGCGGAATAATCGCGATTCCTTATCGGCGCTGCTGCGTGACCCCACAGACTCGGGTGCCACTTATGAGAGCAAACGTCGAGGTTTGCTTATCCGTGACATCATCGGGGACCACACTAGTGGAGGACGCGAAGAAGAGCTCATCCTCGTCGTGGGTCGAGTTCGCTGCAATCTCGCGGAATAGTTTGTTGCTAAATAAATGCGCAAGACTGCGTTATGACGGGTTATTGTTTTCATATGTCCTATCGAGATCGCCGCAATCTCGCGGAATAGTTTGTTGCAAAATGAAGACGTGCCACTGGGTTATGGCGTATTTTCGCGTGTCGAATAAGGGGGTCATAGGGATGGCAGCTGGTCTATAATTTTACGCGGGATCGGTATTATTAGAACGTGGGCACCTATTGTTGGAATTCTCCCAGTGGTCGGCAAATTGGACCTCGAAGGTCTGTACATATTCGAGAGGGGACGGGAATTTCATGTTTCGGCAGGACTCACCATCTAGAGGAGTCGGCCCTGATTGATCCCGCATTTCCTGGGTTTTCTTTATGGCGGTGTCCGATGCACCTTGCACTCCTCCTGGTGGCGTTCCGTCCTCCATAGCTCTCCGTTCACGGTCACCATTTTTTATACCAACGTTGGACTGCACTAACAACGCGCAAGACACTGAACACATTAATGGTACCAAGGGGAACAATCGCAGGACCATCTCGCGGGTTCTGGTTCTTGAAAAATTTGTCCAGAGGGGGATTCTAAGGTGTCTTTTTATACCTTCGGGTCTGACGAGGATCTGACCAGGTTCTCCAGCCGATACGTCGTGCATGCGTCCAAAGTAAATCTGGGTGTAGACGAATTGCGCAATTGCGCTAAGTCAGACTCAGCTAGAGGTGTTAGGTGGTATAAAAAGGGACAGGAAGTGTAAGACCCGTGAGGCCCGAAGAGAGACAATATTCCAGTCCTTATCGGTAGTTATCTTCGGGCCCGGTGACATCCTGTCCAATATTGACGATGTGTTTCCCCGATGACGATTCATCGGGAATCTGGGACACTCGCGTAGTCACCACATAAATCGTCCAACACCCTTCTTTGGGACTTATGGTGCAACTTCTTCCAAGATTTGTTAACATCATGGGGTTCGCTTATCAGAGAAGTACGGGACGTACGAGAGTATGCGAAAGTGGCCTCTGATAACGTCGCTTATCGACGTAGTTTCTCGCTATCTTTCGAGGTTGGTCCATGAAAGTGTCTGAAACTCTGATAAGTGGACATCTGGATCCGGAGGATCATTCGTCGATTAAGAAATATGCGTTTTAATCGTTGATTGTTGATGCGAGATGTTTATTCCTGATTTATCGAGCCTAGACATGGACTCGTTAATCATTCGGGCAGCTCCTTGCATTTCATTTTGACGAGTTTGACGTTTCTCTTGATGGTTGGCGTTCACTTGTTTGCTGGAATTTTGCAGACGAGGAGAGATCTGCCAGACAGGAAGCCTTCGGTCCCACGTCGTCCCCCGGACGGCAGAGGTTGGGGGCACCGCCTCCAGGGGCAGCCGACTCCTGCACGTTGCCGGAGATTGGAGGAGCCTCCAAGCCAGGCTACTTCAGCTCCCTGCTTTCGTCTTTGCCGAGCCTGCCGCTTTCTTCCATCACAGGTGGAGAAGCCACGACAAACCCTGCCCCTAACTCGCCCCCCGAGGTTCCTCAGCTGGAGAGACCACCGCATCCTGCTGCCTTCTCGGTGCCCTTCTCGCCAGTGCCATCCTCGCAAACTGGACCAACTGGACCAACTGGACCAAGGGTCCCACCATCTTCGGCTCCGCCTCTGCAGCCACCTGTAGCAGGTTCGTCCTGATCGATTCTTGCCAGCTTTAATTCGGTGATTAGGGAACTGTGTCTTGATTTCTCATTTGGGTCTTGTTAACAGGTGCTCCAGCATCCTATCGTTTGAGCAATCAGCGGCGGTTGAGGTATGCGCCGCCTCCAGATCTGACCTCCAGCTCCGCGAAACAGCCTTCTCCGGCTCCGGTGGTACCAACGGCTGCCGTGGTATCGGCACCTCCGACTTTGCTGAATCCTAATGTCGCGACAGAGCCCCCGGAGACCTGGAGCAGGGATCTAAGTGGTCCAAGTAGTCAAACTTCGCAGCGGCATCAGCGAAACTCCCTTCCCTACGGGGATCCTTCGGTAGGATCCTCGGCTCCCAAGGGATTTGCTGCCGCTCGTATTCCGCCAGCTTTGGGAGGGCTTCCTCCTGGTTCCGGTTCTGGAACTTGTCCCGCCGATTTCTTCAAACCCGCAGACACCGCCGCTTCTGTCGGGGATTCGGAGAGCACAAGGCAGGCTTTCGGGTGTTTTCAACCTGTAGATCGCCAGACAACGACGGTAACCACTTGTGGAGCTGCGGATTTAGCTGGGACTGGAGAGCTACCGAGGGAAACTTCCTCGAGTTTGGTCTTCGAGGTCAACCGGTCGACGAGTCAGGGGAACCCTCCGCCGTCTTGTGTAGGAGCACCGTTTGGGCTAGGTGCGGTTGTTAGGAGTTCGCCAAGTCCCGCGAAACCTCTACAAGAGACTGCCGTCGAAGACAAGTTCACCGATGACCTAGCCGAGGTTGATCTCACTCAGACTGAGCCTGCGTCTCCTCCGGCGGAGGAGTTTAATACAGGACCCACTGGGTTGGAAGGGGCGAGCTTGACCGTGGACATTTTTGCCAACTTGGTCACCAAGGCCACGAAGAACGAGGGTGCACCTGCTGAGAATCTCTTGGAGCCTTCTAGGGACAAGTCCTCGGCGAAGAGTCCTGGTGACTACATTGGAAAACCAACTGGAAGCAGCGAACTGTCCAACTATTTCGGTCCTGCAGCTCAGGATAGCACGGGTTCAACGTTTTATGACCCAAAGTCTGAGGAACATCAACTGCAGGCACCAGCCACGTCGCTCCATCAGAACGCGAAGTCCCAGCAAGAATCGATCCCGCCGTTGACTTCTTTCCAGTCACCTCTGCAAGCACAGTCGCCATTCTTGCAGCAACAACCGCCGCCCTTGTCGTCGCATTATCAGTCACAGCCTCGGCAACAATCGGCGCAGTTCCCAAGAACATTGGCAACGTCTTCGGCAAGCTCCCCAAGTCTTGTGCCAAGTCTCAGGGAATTATCGGGTCGCTCGTACCCCTCGCAAACTGCCGTACCGCAGGTGCCTCAGTCCTTGTGGGAACCTTCCCAAGGACAAGCAGCAACGCCGACTTTTTATGACCCTTCCAAGTTTTCCGCCGGACTTTCAGAAGTTTTCTACCCTCACAGTGGGTTTCCTCAAGGGGTCTCTGGTGGCGGAAATCGCCCGTTCGTGCAGACCACCCCTGGCATCGCGTCCAGCTTAGGCCAGGGATTTCCCTCTGGGCCTAAATTTTCTAGCGGCATTTCCTCATCGTCCAACCTCATGGCAGCGATGATTCCAGAGTCTACAGGGACTGCGACTTTGAGTCCTGTCCAGATGTCCGTCAACCCGCTGATGGGGCGCTCTTCGCCCGACATAGTGCCGCCGAATTTGCAGAACTTGGTAAGAAAGCGAGTACCTGATGATGTTGTAAATAATATAGGATAGTAGATACAGCGAGTAATTCCTGATAATATCTCGATAGATACTGGTCACCAGCTAATCTTCTACAATTCTAGGCTTCCGGTCCCTCCGATCGCCGCACGCAGTACAGACCGGTCTATCATCATTGGTTCTACCGGAAGGAGGTCGAAAACAAATCGCTTTGGCAACCCTTCTCGATGAACGACAGCATGAATCTGGAGACCGTTCATAATTCCACGGACATCACCCCGGAAACTAAGGTTGCGACTGATGGAGGTCGCTACGACGTCGATGTTCTCAGGAGACAAAGGATTCCTGTCTATTGGACAGGGCAGCCTCAGGATGTCAGGAGGTGTTCCTGGTTCAGCAAGGGCTTGTCGGAGTCTCGCTATGTTCCCTACGAGGAGAACGTTGCTGCCAGGCTGGAGGAGGAATACAGACTCGGGTGTCTGAGCAACAATTGGAATCGAAAGGTCGACCTGGCCAACGGAGAGTACATCACCTTTCATGGTGCAGGGGTGCAGATGCACTACTTGAACCCCGCCACTCCGGAGTTGGCCTCTTCCTGGGGCAATGGAACCGTAAGTCTCTTATGCATCATGGAAGATCAGATGAAAAGTAAAACTCATCTCCAAGATGCCGAAGATTGAAGGATTCTCGCTTCCACAGAGCACAACGGGAAAGCCGCGGGTCGTTAGGAGGGGCGTTAGTGAGTTCAACATCGAGGAAGGAGAACCGGAGAAGGTTGATCACTTGCTGTTCCTCGTTCATGGAATCGGTAGTGTCTGCGACCTGAAGTTCAGAACCGTCGAAGAAGTCGGTAGGTCTCTGGATTTTAACATTGGCGTTTGTATCCGGTCTCCTAACCTTTCGACTTTTGGCTTTCAGTGGACGAGTTTAGGAGTATATCGCTGCAACTCGTGCAGTCCCATTACCGTACCGCAAGCGAGCGCAAAGCCGTCAACAGGATCGAGGTCCTTCCGATTTCCTGGCACGCGACCTTGCACTCCGAAGACACGGGGATAGACAATAAGCTGAAAGCTATCACCTTGGAGAGCATCCCGAAATTGCGGCACTTCACCAACGACACGCTGCTCGATATTCTATTTTACACTAGCCCGGTTTACTGCCAAACGATAGTCAATACAGTAGGGGGCGAGATGAACCGTCTGTACTCTCTGTTCAAGGAGAGGAACTCGGATTTCGAGGGTGGTGTCTATTTAGGGGGCCATTCTCTGGGTAGTCTAATTTTGTTCGACCTCCTGTGTCACCAGAAGCCTCCTAAAGAGGATCCCGTTTATGAGACGGTTGAAGGGGACGGCACCGTCGAGAAGGTAAGGCCAAGGATGATAAAGAGCTCTGTATTCAAATCAAACTAGAGGCACTTATTAAATTCCACGGTTGTCCTGCAGGTCGAAGGCGAGAACGGGTCGAGCCTGAAACCCTCTCGACCGGCCCTGAAGAGGCGGCTGAGTAAAAAGATCAGCTACGTCATGGGCGGTGCAGGGACCGGGCAGCCTTTCATCAGCTATCCTCAGCTGAGTTTTTACCCGAAGGCCTTCTTCGCCCTCGGCAGTCCCATAGGGATGTTCGTAACAGTCCGAGGCATCGACAACTTGGGGGAGGATTTTGCCCTGCCGACTTGTCCAGCGTTTTTCAACATCTTCCACCCCTTCGACCCGGTGGCGTATCGGATCGAATCTCTTATCAACACGGAAGCGCATAAGTACAGACCCATGTTGATTCCCCATCACAAGGGCAGAAAACGAATGCATCTAGGTTCGTACTAGGCCTTCGAAAATTTAAGTTTCAGGGTGACTCATTAATTCTTTTCTTATTAATCATTTCTGCAGAGTTGAAGGAAACCATGGCCAGGGTCGGAGCGGATCTTAAGCAGAAGCTGTTGGACTCCGTCAGGAGTACATGGAATTCGGTGTACCAGCTGGCCATGTTCCACAGGCCGGACAATCAGGCTCTAGAGCTAGAGATCGACAAGGTGGTCGAAGAACAACTTCAAAAGGCACCCAGCGAGCTTGATCAGCTAGTCGTCGACGATGGCGGGGCCGACTTGAACGTCGGCAAGTTGAACGGTGGACGCAGAGTCGACTACGTTCTTCAAGAAGCTCCCTTCGAGTACATCAACGAGTACATATTCGCGCTTACTAGTCACGTCTGCTACTGGTTGGTATTCCTGAATCCTACCAGGTCGAGGAATAAGTTGCCGCCTTTCTAATTATGTTGCGTTACTTTAAAAATCAAGGACCAAACGAGGACCATCGCTTTCCTAGGACTCGGAATGTATGTTTCTCCTGTTATTTTAGGGAATCCGAGGACACGATGCTCATGATGCTGAAGGAGATCTACGGGTCTACGGGGATCCAGACGGACGCCCAGCTTCCCCAACAGACCATGACGATCGAGAGGGTGTCACCTTCGACCTCGTTGTCTGGAGCATCTTTGCCGAGTCCGGCAGAACCCGGGACCAGCGATCCACCTGCAGACATTCCTACCACCGAAGCCGCGCCTCCACCGCTTCCTGGACCACCGCCGACCTCCGGTTTCGTCAGGAAATCGTGATCCAGGCTGTTGCCAGGGTACCTTCGACTTTGACGTTAATAGAGGAAGCACTGGGGAGCAGTCAGCGAGCGTGGGGAAATTCGGAAGATCCTTCGTCTAGGGGTTTGATCCCTCTGGCGATGAGTCAATCGCGAGGTGGAGGGAAACAAACGAGAGGATGGACGAAGACCGCGATTCCTTCCGATTAAATAGGAAAGGGAATCAGGAATATCTACCGTCTTGCGACGACGACGCCAACGACGATTCGAAAGATACGTTCCAAGAGACAGCGAGAAGATGGAAATATGTGCCTGAGGAATACGACGCAACCTGAAACCACCGCTCGTCCGTTGCGTCTTCGCAAAGGGCGCGAGTATTTTCAATAAATCGATGTATTCTTTTAGGATCCGTTTTCATGACCTCCCGATCCGGGGATTGGATAACGAAATTGCGACGCCACGCTTTGACGACAATAGCTCCTCGGACTTTCATCCCAGGCCGGCACTTCCTTCCGCAACAGGAAGTGTTTGCACCCTGACGTGCCGCACTTGCTACGGATCATTTCATGCAGTCATATAGGAACTGTCTGTCGACTCCAGTTTCGTATCCAATCTCTAGGCTAGTCCAGTTTTCCCGAAACCCGGAAGAGGTCCCACGACTCCTCTTAGCCTCTCTGGCGGGCACTTCCGGTGCGCTATTTTCTTGCCCAGGAGGACATCATGCCGCGGCATCATCTTATCGCGGCGTTCCTTCGGCTCCTCGAAGCGGCCACGGGGAAAGGGGAGGGAAAATGTAAGGGAACGCTTCGGCACATGCACGGCTATCACGGAACGCTAATTAATTGCGGTGCAAGCCCGCGGGGACCTCGGTGCATTTGCATTTTGCGTGCGGGCCCTCGTAAAACTGCGAGCCCTGTCAGCCTGGGCGAAATCCACGATGATTAATCCCTTCGGAAAACTTACTTTTTCGCCATGGGCCGCGGTTTTCGAGCCGCTCGCGGCCGCCGCACGCGAATCGCCGGCTTGGCACGGGGCCCGGGGATTCTTTTAAAAGACAAAAGTCGCATTTTACTTCCCTACCTCCCCACGGGTCACGAGATATACGGATGATATCGGTGTCACGCGAGTACTTGGGGGGGCGAAACTTGGCGCAGCCCACGGCAGATACTTCTTCCCGAATTTGAATACCCGCGAAGAGGGTGCTCACCAGCGTCTCGAAGAGAAACGAGCCCCGGCGAAAAAACGAGGTCTTACGGCTAGCCCTCTGCAATTAGACCCGGCTTTTTTATCGCACATCCGAGACATCATTTCCAGCCGGTCTGCGCCTCGCGTGAGATTTCCCGAAAGTGCCTCTTTGTTCGCTTTTTTTTCTTTTTTTTTTTCTCAACGCCGACCTACCCCAACGCCCGACTTCTCGATGTGGCGCCGACGGTTTCCGAGCTCCGGATCGGCTCGACGCTTGGCCGTCGTCCTTGGCCGACGTCTCGACGCTCTATAGGGCGCCTTCGATCACGGCCAAGAGGCATAGTGGCGTATTTAAATAAAATTACTTTATGTAACACAGGCCAGTCGGTGCGCCGCGGCGGTACGAGTGGCCAGCATGTGCGAGGAAGTCGCCCCGAAGACCCTGTGAGTACCGAGCTAAGGAGACCCGCGACTTCCTCCTCGCTCAGGCCGTCCTGACCGACGGAGACCTCTGCCGGTTTTCAGGTACGTCGGCAACCTGGACCACGACGTCTCCGAGGACCTCCTCTGTGCCCTCTTCTCGCAGATCGGCAATGTCAGGGGCTGTAAACTCGTCAGAGAGGTAAGGCCGACCTTTTGCCTCCGGGCCGCGACTTGGTATCACCTCAGGGTCTTATCAGCGTCCTCGATGAGAGCCGCTTCCACGTGGATCCGCGGCACACCCTCTCACTGGTGCACTGTTAAAAGAAATTCATAAAGTTCATTCACTTTCAGCACATAAGGTTGCAATAAAAGGTTATAAATTTAATGTCTTAATAAGGATGCACTGTTAAAAGAAATTCATAAAGTTCATTCACTTTTAGTACATAAGGTTGCAATAAAAGTTATAAATTTCATGTCCTAATAATGACGCACTGTTAAAAGAAATTCATAAAGTTCATACACTTTTAGTACATAAGGTTGCAGTTAAAGTTATAAATTTCATGTCTTAACAGTGAATTACTATACATTTATTATTAAATTCTAAGTAAATCTACAATTTTATAACACCGTGTTGTAATTTCGTGAACATCCGGAGAGAAATTATAAATTTCATACTCGAAAGGCATTTGGTACGCATTGTTTGGAAATTATTTTCGACGAGATTTTTTATTTTTGATGATCGTGTACATAAGTTTATCTTTAAAGAAATTTTTCAAGAAGAATGGTGGTACTAGAGGAGGAAGCATCGTAGCGACATCCTTGAGTCCGAGAAATATTAAAATAATATTTTAAGAAATTCTTACAATTAATAGAAAACTCCGGTAGCATTATGTACAACGTACCTGCTGCTTTTCCATGAGTACCGAGTACGATACCAGAAAAAACGTTTAATATCAAGTACCGATCGACACAAATTTACGACATACATTATAAGTTTATTACATATATGTACTAAATTTATAATATATGTTACATACCTCATTTGAAAATATGTTATAAAATTAGTACACCATGTCCAACGAAGATGTTATAAAATTATAATATATTTTTTTAACAATGTGGCGGGTTAAAAAAGGCCTAACTTTGGCTGGCCGACGTCGTCACGTGAGGCGTCTTTCCTCGTTTAGACTTCGGCCGAGATTCTCATCGGCCGTGCACTTGGCGGGTCCTCGAGGTGCCCTCCTTTGTACCGACGGCGCTGTTAATTTTGCCCCAATTATGGCAATTATATTTACAATTAGTCTCCTTTTTGCCCCTCGCCCTCTCGTCCGGACGTCGGCAAAATATCGGCGTATCGATCCGGTTGGAAATTGATCGGGCATCTGCGCGACGTTGTTAGGAGTGGCGTATCGATATTTTACGCATTCTCCGTAAGCGGCACCGCACGCGGAGTGTTTGCGTTTATTAGCCATAAACTCGAGGGTGGCGGCGGCGGCGGTCTTAGGGGGCGAAAAGGCCGGAGCACTTTCGGAAAAATGGCGGAAACGCCGGAACAAAGGGCCGCCATTTTACAGGACATTCCGGCTAAGGGCCCGGAGGAAGTCATTTGCGGGGCTTTTTTCAGAGGGAATTATGCGGTAACGACTGACGATGAAATGATCGAACCGTGAAGGACCCTTACGAGAGGATGAGGATTTTTTACACAATATCCGCATGATATCGTTGCTGGATATCAGCGATATCGGTGTCAAGGGTCAGACTCCCATTTGGAGATGGTTGGACCACCTCGCAGCTCCTTCCGACGTCTCCTTCGGTATGGTATCGTTGCTGGATATCAGCGATATCGGTGCCAAGGGTCAAACTTCCAATTTGGGACGGTTGGACCACGTCGCAAGTACTTCCGACGTCTTCTTCGACTTGGTTCCTCCCCTGGGGAACGATAGAGAGACTCCAGGCGTTCCTGATGATGATCCTCTGATGAAATGATCGAACCGAAAAGGATCCTTACGAGAGGATGAGGATTTTTTCCATAATATCCGCATGGTATCGGTGCTGGATATCAGCGATATCGGTGTCAAGGGTCAGACTCCCATTTGGAGATGGTTGGACTACCTCGCAGCTCCTTCCGACGTCTCCTTCGACTTGATTCTTCCTCTGGGGATCGGTGGAGGGGCTCCAGGCGTTCCTGATGATGATCCTCCGATGAAATGATCGAACCAAAAAGGATCCTTACGAGAGGATGAGGATTTTTTCCACAATATCCGCATGATATCGTTGCTGGATATCAGCGATATCGGTGTCAAGGGTCAGACTCCCAATTCGAGACGGTTGGACCACCTCGCAAGTCCTTCCGACGTCTCCTTCGACTTGGTTCCTCCCCTGGGGAACGGCGGAGGGGCTCCAGGCGTTCCTGGAACGGCTGGATTTTCACCGAGGACAATTATAGGGTAATTAATGTTGGCAAGCGTGCATACCCACCGTCCCGAAGGGAGACACCCGGAGTTTATTACAAAGATATACGAGCTCGGTGCGTAGCCGTCCTGGTGCGCCGCCCACGCACGTGGAATCTGCGTAACTACGCGGGTAGCTACTCCGCAGGATACATGCGAGCTGTTGCTCCGGATGATGCACGATTCGCGGGTTATGCCGATCGCGGAATATCTGTCCAGCTTCCCTCGAGATGATGGATGAACCCCGGGTGAAATTTCACCCTTAAACGCTGTCTTCCTCCAAGACCTGGAATCATATAGACATTCATGTATACGTATGTATATATCTGTATCTCCTTGGCATGTGTAAAGGAGAAAAATTGATTTAATCTCGAAGAAGCTCGATGAGGGGTCCATCGGTTGGCAGTGTTTCGCCATAGGTCGGGCGTTTATTCGGCGCCGTTTAACGCCCCAAGTTGGCGAATTTCCGGATCGGCAGGGAGGCATGTAAACTATTTCCCCGGATGATGTGCACCCTCTGAAGTATGTCGATCATCCGGGAAGCGCGATACGTCGTCGCCGGGGGTGAGTTACGTTTGTCCCGGGTTGTCCCGAGGGAACCGCGGCCGCGTTCCTGGCCGGCCCTGGATCGCGCCGCGAGGTCCGGGCGCAATAAAACGATAAATCAGGCCAACGGAAAAATAAGGGGGTAAAATAGAAAAGGCTTGTAGAGTAGATTTGGAGCCGGGCCAGGGAGTAGGGGAGGGCGCCCTCCGCCTCCGCCCTCTGCTGGGCTCCTTTACCGCCCTTGGCTTCGAGAACGATCCCCCCTTGCCCCTTCCAGGATCGGCCGCCACTTCGATAGTTTTCCGATTCACCTCATAAATCCCGAGACCGCAAATAGTTCATAAATTAGGGCGGTTCGAACGCCGACGACCCGCGCGCCGCGCACCTTGGCAGCCCTCCGAAACACCCTGCAAATTCCGGATTTCTTTCCAAGATATAAGTGATACGCGGAAATATCCTTAATAAAAATTGTTCGCAAGGTTACGACGAGGGACTTTTCCCTGAAACGTTTTTGTATAGGGTGTATCGTTAACGGGGGATTCGGGGGGCAAAGGCTCGAGCGCCGATGACCCGCGCCGCGCACAGTTTGGCAGACCTCCGGAACGTCCAACAAATTCTGTATTTCCTCCAAAAATATAAGTGATACGCGGAAATATCCTTTACAAAAATTGTTCACAAGGGTATGACGAGGGACTTTTACTTGAAACGTTTTTCTACAGGATGTATCGTTAACGGGGGATTCGGGGGGGCAAGGGACGCGGCTGCTATGGGGCACGAGTTAGGGCGTTCGAATGGAATTACTTCTCGGGAAATTCACGGGGCGAATAACGGTGTTAAAAATCTAGTTGAACCTGGGCGAGACTCGCACGTGTCAGAGCCGATACACGCGGCCGACACGTGTAATCCGCACATGCTCCCGCAATACCAAGCGCGATTTCCGCATCGTACGTGACAGGCGACACGCGGTGCAGGGAGTGCAACTGAACGCCGGGCTCTGCCTTAACGCGAAAACTAATACGAAACCGGCTGACGAGTTTTTCCGTCCAATTTAGCGACCCCCCATGTAAATTCTGACCGAGCAATTCCGATTTCCGCGCGGAATACGGACCCTCGAAATCCCGGAAGAAAAAGGAACGGAAGGGGCCGGCTGAAATTTCGAGGAAAATCGGAAAACCCCACGGTGGACGGGGATCCGAGGAGGATTCGCCGATTTTTCGCAACGCCTCCTCGATCGATCTTTGGCATCGTTTTCCTGCGAATCGGCGCTTATCACCGATCCGACTGATCGCCCGGCGGTCGCAGCGATTCATGCAAATTTTATCGCGCTACGCAAGCACGTATTTCGACGCGATGACGTCGCTCGTTGTTTGCAAGCGGTGTTCCCGTACGCGATTAGATTTAATTAAACGGCCGGCGATCTTTCGCGATTTGCGACGACTCGGGGAAACGCGACGCCGCGATGGCTTCCTGGAAAGGACGATAAGCCGGGTTCCCGATATAATTCCGGCATTTACTTGATAGATTAAGCGATACATTTTCCGGGATCTTAAAAAACCCGGATCACTGAAATCCATGCCAACGAGTCGAGTATGGTATACGTAAAAGGGGATCAAAAGGAAGGTACCTCATCGCAACGACGTTTGCGACACTAGACAAAAGTTCTGAAGATAATTCAACCTCCGCTATCGATTTAAACGTTCGTTAATACTGCGGAAGAAATGCCGAAGGAAAGGGGGATAAAGTCGATCCGACTGCAAGAGCCAGGGGATGATCTAACAGAATCGAGCTCGTCCACTTCGCTGGGGATAACTTTGGGATCCACGTTAGAATTTTATCCGGTTAGGTTAGGTTAGGTTAGGTTAGGTTAGGTTAGGTTAGGTTAGGTTAGGTTAGGTTAGGTTAGGTTAGGTTAGGTTAGGCCAGGTCGGATAAGGTGGGTCGAGATAAGACAAGAAGGAGTTCGTCCGTCACTGCAACGAAATTCCGGCCGCAATCTCCGATGGAATCTTTGGTATCTCGATTCTCCTCGGCTGCCGTTCCCTTGACTCGGTGGATCTCCTCCACCTTCTGCCTTTTCTACCTCCGCGGCGGGAAGGCACGCCTGATGAAGCAATAGTTTTATTGCAACCCCGGAGCTGGGGAATCCGCCGGCGAATTCGACTCCCGCTTTCGTTTCCCACTTTTCGGGGAGGAGAGGAGATAACCCTTGCGGCTTTTCGACCTCTCGCCGAAAACGCGCGGCCGAGCGCTCGACTCTTCCTCCCCGAAACTTGGGATACTCTTTTTTTTCCCTTTCCCACGGTACGTTTCACCGGCTAAATGACACCTAGTCACGGAACTCGACGCGTCTCCCGGATACCGAGACAATCTACGAAATCGGATGACGAAGTCGAATCCGGTGTGCGTAATGGGACGCACCTTATTCACGGCCCCGGGAAAGGGGTGATTATAGGGGAGGTGATAAAAAAGAATTGGGGATCACGGAGGACAGAAAAAGGGATAATAGCTCCTGGGTGGCGTGTCGGTATTTCTCTAGTAGCATAGAATAATTTCTAAATATTTCTTTGTAAACTTTGCTAAGTATCTCAAGCGACAGATTTATTAAGATGTCTTGTAGATTTTATTCGAAGATATCTGAAATATTTGTTAAAAATCTCAATGACACATTTAGTTTCAATGATTTATGAACATATATACAAATTATATTTTTTAATGTACGAACATATAGTAAAAGTACATTTTTTACCTCACGATTATTATCGGACACTTCATTTGGTATCAAGAAACGCGACAAATTTTTGTTACATATTTATACAAATATTATAAAAATAATATTCCAAAGTTTTGCAAATGTTTTAAATGTCTGCTAAATGTTGACAAAATGTACGACATTTATTAAATAGATAGAAAATATAGGGGAAATATTTTGTGCTACTAGGGTTCTTTTCTGGCCGTGTCCCATCATTAGTCGTGGCTTAATCGGGCCATTTCGAAGACACGGCACTCGAATTCTTCTCCAGTGAAGAAATAACGACGCACGAGGTCTCCGGATGCGGAGAAAGTCTTCTCTATCGGGTGACATTCCTCCGTACACGGCCCTCGGTGTTCCCGGTTGACGCACGCGGATGCGACGACACGGGCGTGGAAAGCATTTCCGTCACCTCCGAGTGAAACGGTGGAAAGCTCCTTGGTCCCCGGCCAAAGGTAATCCAGGGTCTCCTCGGCGCAATGGATGGTAACGAGGGATTATCCAACGGTTACCAGGGCCCGCTTTGGCGCGGACCCAAGAAGGCATTTCTCCCAGGGCGATTAAAATGAAGAACGAAATCAATCGGGAGGACCCGAGGGGGGGTTCGACGAGATCGATCGACCTCTCTGATCGGCCGCGATTCGAATGTGGATCAGGAAGGACCGCAGGCGGTTCTCCTCGAAGAAGCTGCGGCACGAGAGCGAGAAAGTGGTCCACACACGCGCCTCCATCCCCAGGAAGGGCGACGTCGATGGACTCCAAGGGGCGGCCCAAACGCGAGGAAGAAAATCCCCCAGCACCCAGACTTCTCCATTGAACGGATTTTCCAATTAACTTTTTTCCCCATTTAATCACCAGGAAGAGGTGACGCGTAGGCGTGCCTCTAACCCGCTCTCCGTGTTTTTTAGGGGACTCCGAATTTAGAATCGGACCCGAAGCAAGGTCGGGGATTAAAACGCGCCTCATCAGCGGTTAAGGTCAGCCAGGGAGGTGATCAATGGCTTCAGGGTCCATAAGACAAGGACGCTTTCACGGACACACCTTTCTCGACGGTCGAAGGAGTCGAAGAGGAGCCGGGGAAATGCTTTCTCCGTCGAAGCTCCTCCCGCAAGTTCCCTCTCCTCCGAGGACCTGGAGGACCTTTACGACGTGTTCGCGTTCCGGGAGAAAGTCCCCGGATTTCTGGGCCGACCTTCTACCGGGCCACAGGGGATCCTCTGACAGCAATCGGCGGTAATCGCCGACGTCTGCGGCGGAAGGAGTCGGTCCCACGGCGATTACGAGAGCAGGAAGAGCGAGCGCGTCCGCTCGTATTTTCCGCAGGTATCGATGGAATTGCGGCGATCGGTGCGGTGGGAACGCAATGTTCCACCGCGGGTTTAAACTAGAAAGATTATCCGGAAAGGCAACCGCGGTAGCTGCGGAATTATCTCGCGGTTAAGAGTCGATAAAAAGGTGAGGAAGGCGCGGAAAAGAAGCGAGTCCTCTCGGGCCATCCAGGAAGCTACGCGGAGGCGGGTTATCCTGGAGTTCTGCTTTTTCTCTTTTCTCTTGTTTTTGTTTCTTCTTTTCTTTTCGACATGGCCACCGGAACAGCGTAAACGAGTGCCTCGGAGATCAAAGCGTCACCGGAGAAAGTGTGCGCGATCGAGGCATGCCCATGAAGATGCCCGCCCGGGGAAATGTATGTTAATGACCCACGGCGTCGGGAACTAGTCTCTCATATGTATCTGTACATCTACCGCGTACCCACGCGAAGACTCACCCGTGGGTACCTCTCCGTACACGCGCTGCCGTAATGACTCCGTAAACGGGTGGAGGAAAGGCGCGAAAGGGAGACTCGCGGGGGGTATCGTTTTCCCTCAGCCTGCGGTTGACCATCGAAATTATCCTCATTGAATTATTTCCACGCTTAGAATCTCCACCCCGCATACGACTCTACGTAGCCCTCCTTGCCACCGGAAATGAAGTAAGATTTACCTGATCCGACTCACCTGGCACAGGTATTCATTTTCACCTGACCCGGTCCAATATGGGGGACAATCGAGGATGACTCATGGGTGAAATGAAATTCCCGGCGAGGGTTTTGTCCGACCAAGTGGGACTACATGGGCTTGGGCCAAAACTGGAGAAGAAATCCGTGGAATTGGGACGCGTGACGCGTCGCTTCCGGGTCCTCCAGTTCTTCGCGGGGAGTCTCACGGGGACCCCTGTCGCCAAATGTCGCGGTGAAAAGTCCCCCGACACGGTTTAAACTCCCGATCCACGGAGTCGGTGTACCAGGGGGGAATTTTAAGTCTTCTCTGAACTTCCTCCTCTCGCTTTCTAGCGGTTCTCCGGGTCGCGGCGCGGCGGCCATCTTGGAGAACGCGTTCTCCAAGAAGAACTCGCTCCCCAAGGCGTGGCAGTCGCAAATGGAAGAAATGGAGCAAGTTAGACGGTTACGTCCTCGTTACCGAGAACGGATCGTCTATTACGAGGTAGGATTTACTATCGAGGGTCAGGGTCGCGAGTTGATTCCGATCGGAGGCCCTCGAGAACCATTTTTCCATCCGCGTCCTGGTCGCGAGGATACGGTCACGTCCTTTCCCCAAGTCTCGAGTACAAGGCAAATATCCTGGCAAACGTATGTTTGAGTTCTCGGAGAGCGAAACCGAGGTGGCGTATTTAATTTACACTTAATGTCCGCGTGGCTGACAAAAAGAGATCCTCGGCCTCCAGCGGTACCAACGGCGTCGCCCATAAAGTAGGAATTACCATTTACGCTCGGTTTCACCAGGGACGAATGACTTTCCACGATGGGCGTGTAATTAAGCTTTGTGATCGGCGGAACACCCTACTTATCCCTCGAGTTATTCACCGACGGTGAAATCGAACATTAATTGCATTTAAGTAGCATCCTTTAAACGGAGGGTACCATTGTGCATTGAAAGGTATCGTGCCCCGTTCCCCTCCTTTTCCACTCTCCGTAGTCACAAGAAAACACGAGAAGAAATCGCTAGGCATTAATCTCGACGACGTTGTACTTTCTTATCACCTTATCTTCCGTAGCCACGATCCCACGTGGGCATGGGTTTCGTTTTCAATGTTTCTCTGGAGTCACGGGGGTGGAATTCGGTTTCCCCATGAGCTATTTTTCACACGCGAGTCTAAGTATCCATCCGACACCCGGACAATTACGCAATGAGTTACACGAGGACACAACCTTTTTATCTCCTTATCTCCCGTAGGCACGATCTCACGTGGGCATGGGTTTCGTTTTCAATGTTTCCCTGGAGTCACGAGGATAGAACTCGACTTCCCCATGGGCCATTTTTCAGACGCGAGTCTAATTATAAGTATGCACCCGACACCCGGACAGTTACGCAATGAGTTACACGAGGAGACAACCTTTTTATCTCCTTATCTCCTATAGGAACGATCCCACGTGGGCATGGGTTTCGTTTTTAATGTTTCTCTGGAGTCACGGGGATAGAATTCGACTTCCCCATGGGCCATTTTTCAGAGGCGAGTCTAAGTATCCATCCGACACCCGGACAATTACTCAATGAATTACACGAGGAGACATCCTTTTTATCTCCTTATCTTCCGTAGCCACGATCTCACGTGGGCATGGGTTCCGTTTTCAATGTTTCCCTGGAGTCACGGGGATAGAATTCAACTTCCCTGTGGGCCATTTTTCAGACGAGAGTCTAAGTATCCATCCGACACCCGGACAATTACGCAATGAGTTACACGAGGAGACCTTTTTATCTCCTTATCTCCCGTAGCTACGATTTCACGTGGGCATCGGTTCCGTTCTCGACGTTCCTCTGGAGTCATGGGGATAGAACTCGACTTCCCCATGGGCCATTTTTCAGACGCGAGTCTAATTGTAAGTATGCACCCGACACCCGGACAATTACCCAATGAGTTACACGAGGGGACAACCTTTTTACCTCCTTATTTCTCGTAGGCACGATCTCACGATGGGTTTCGTTTTCGACGTTCCCCTGGAGTCACGGGGATAGAACTCGACCTCCCCGTGGGCCATTTTTCAGAGGCGAGTCTAAGTATCCATCCGACACCCGGACAATTACGCAATGAGTTACTCGAGGCGACAGCCCAGGTAATTGAAACCCCGACGTGGAACTGCCAAGACCAGTCGAGTTAAACCTCGTGCGGAAACCCGTTCGCGGATCCGCAGCCACAGGGGCGGAATGGCGCATCCAGTTCCGGGATGCGTCGCCTTGCCTGGATCGGTACTCGAAGCGATGCAACTGCATCCCGGTAATTAGCATTCTAGTCGCGAGAGAGAGAGCCGATGCGGCTAGGAGCGGATCGAGAGAGACAGGGAGTCGTTCGAGGGGATTGCGTCGAGTCTCTTCCTCCTTTCTGGGAGGACTTGCGACATCATGGGCCTCCCGGAACGGCAGGTGCGATTCGCCTCTCGTAGGCACCTCCGAATGCACCGGATTCCCATGGTTGCATTGTCCACGCGTCTCGGGTTGCCTCTATGTAAGACTCATACCCTGGACACGCGTCCATCCTCCTCGTGGACGCGCGTACCTCGTTCCACGTATGTGGCTTTTCTATGAAACTCCCGAGGTACGAAAATTCTCTGGTCGTGGTCGTTCGGGTTGATGGGTTCCCCGGACAATGGGCCGCGATCAAAGGAGGATGCACGTCCCATTGACGAGGTTTTACCCGATTTCTTATCCCAAAGAAATCTGGAAACGGTCGTTCTTTTGGGAAAAGGGGAACCGATTCTCGAGTTCGCGCTGTCTACTTTCGCCCGTGAAATTCACAGTTTCGTGCACGACTTCCAAACGTTCACCAATTACGGGACTTTGCAACGATGCAACATTTTTTTTCCATACCAATAGGTACGTATGGAAAATTTCCCATCGTTGCAAAGTTCCGTAATTGGTGAAATGACGCGACTTTGGAACGATGACAAAATTTCTTGCGTACGAATAGATGCGTAGGAAGAATTTCCCATCGTTGCAAAGTCTCGTAATTGATGAAATTGACAAAATTTCTTGCGTACGGATAGATGCGCAGGAAAAATTCCCGTCGTTGCAAAGTTCCGTAATTGGTGAAATGACGCGACTTTGGAACGATGCAAAGATTTCTTGCGTACGAATAGATACGCATGAAACATCTCCCATCGTTGTAATGTCCCCTAGTTGGTGAAATGACGCGACTTTGGAACGATGCAAAAATTTCTTGCCTACGAATAGCTACGCAGGAAAAAATCTCCCATCGTTGCAAAGTCCCCGTAATTGGTGAAACGATGTGACTTTGGAATTTGCACGTATACAAGAAATTTTTGCATCGTTCCAAAGTCTATTCGTAAATAGACACGCAGGAAAAATTTCCCATCGTTGCAAAGTCCCGTACTTGGTGAAATGACGGGACTTTGAAACGATGCAAAAATTTGTTGCCTACGAACCGATACGCATGGAAAATTACCCATCTTTGCGAAGTCCCGTACTTGGTGAACGCTTGAAAGTGGTACAGGAAATTGTCAAGTTCGCGGGCGAAAGTTGCCCGAATGAACTGTAGGACTGTAGAAGGTGGATCGTCTTTCCGAGTTTTGCGGATGATTTCTCGCGGAGGTGTCGCGCCAGGATTAAGGTCGGCGCACGGTTTGTCACCCGGGTGACGCCTGGTGGCAGGACGGGTGCATCGGTATGCGACGGGCACTTACAAGGGTATGCACCGTAGGAGGAGAGGAGAGACGAGGGTTTCGACGTTAAAGATTTCTCCAAAGGTGCGCGTGACCGGAGCCGGACGGAGACGGACGGTCATGGAGAAAGAGAGAGGACTCGGAAGGAAAGAAGAAAGTCTCGAGGAGCACGCGTCTCCGGATGATGCCGCACCTGCGACGCATTCCGATCTCCATGACCCTAAAAACCATCGGCCTCGGCCTTTCGAGGATCGTTCACCTTGGCCCGAGTCTGGGATCCCCAGGAATCCCGAAAGGAGCCCTGGAGAACGCCGCCCACCACCCGAGGCCTTTGACCATCTCCGCAGGCCGCCCTGGTGACAAATGGTCATCCGGGACTTTCGACATCCTGGGGTTCAAAGAATCGGTAAACACGACCTGGGGATTAATCTAAAAGCGCGATCGATCCTCACCGAGGACTCCTGGGATGAATTCCTCTGGCCAGGAGTTTCGATCACCAGGCTTTACGCGCACCCTGGGAACGGGGCAAAACGTCGACAAGGACGACGCCGACCTCCGTCTTACTCCAGGGTGCGGCGGGTCGTCCTGGGCAAAAAGCTCCACGCTTGGTTAGGAACTTTCCCGCGGCTCTCGTGACGTCACGCCCACGAGCGATTTCCGCTTCCGGACGTCGAGTTACCTCGTCTGGGACGCGGTTCCCCGGAATCGTGGACGCTCCATCTACCGCTCGTCCAATGGCCAATAATGCCGGCCATGACCGATGGAGCCCAATTAGCCAAAGAAACACCGTCTGCCGAGTCCTCTCGTGATGCATTACCATTGCGCTCGTCCACCTCGGCCGCCTCTTAGCCGTCGTTAAGGAATGGCGAATGGACTCGCAAAAAGGGTCTCGACTCGTGGATAGATGGTCCGTGTACCATTTATATATCCTTCTCAAGCTTCCTAAGAAGTCCCGAACGGACGCGATGACTGGCCTCTGTATCGTTTGGTCCAGACGAGCGGTTCTTACGAGGAAACCGTTGATGGTTAATAACAGTCGTCTTGCCCCAGGAGTCGATATGGTCAAATTGCGCAATCCTGGCGCTTAAAAGGAATTAAAGGCAACCTCGGAAACGCAGAGTGGAGCATCCTCGTCGGCGCCGATCGGGGGAGGAAGAGTTCACGCTCCCGGTGGGGTGAAGATTCCGCTAGGGTGGACTTTGAAAACCCCTTTTGGAGGGCGGCCCACATACATCCCCCGGCGTAATTCGGTTTAGGATGACTCGCTTAACCGCAAAGATTCTGCCAGGATGCTTTCGAATAAAAGAGAGCGGCGAGAACGCGAGCCGATGCCCCTCGTCCGAGTTTTGGCACATTTCCGAGCCAGTCGGCACGCATGTTTGGCACGTTTAACTACTTGGCATGGTCCGCTCTAGCCATGTCCCTCCCGATACCAGAGATGGGCTCTTAATCGCTCCGAAATGAAATTAAATCCCGATCTCGGTCTTCGTTCGAGCGAGCTTCCTCCCGGGTCGCTCCAAATTAGTTAACCAAGTCCCGAGACGGAAATAAGGGGGCATTTTTTAACCTGGACCTGGGTATGCCGCACAATGCTCGGTCGTTGCTCGGTTGATCCTCGAATTTCTGGAGAATCGAGCTCCGAGGTAGGAGACTAATTGGAGCGACTCTGGCTGCATTCAGGGGACACCATTTACCTGGATCCGACGTCACTGACCTCGGTCAGGCTTTGCCAGGGAACCGACTCGACGTTCCTCCGAGGTCGAGGAGGTTGAGACCTTTTGGGAGATCTCGTCTTCTTCCTGGAGCTAGACTTTACGGTCTCCACTCTACCCGGTTAGACAATGGCGTTCTCCGGCGCTAAGAAGCGCCTCTTCGGGGTCTTATCCCACGTCTACTCGTTTCTGCGCAATTTTCTATCTAATGGTCGATCGTTGTTTCCCAAGAATCGCGCTTCTTGCCGGATTAAGTAGAGTGACGGTGCCTGCGACCATCCTCGGGTTGGAGCTTCTTGCAACACGTGAGGTGATAGGAAAGCGTTTTTAGATGCACCTCGATATCTGGGTGAAGGTCCCTTGGATACGAGGATGCCGCAGACTCCTGTCTCCCTGGACCTCGAGCTGAGACAAGGGCTTCTTGGTGACGGGAACTAATTTTTATTGTTTTCTTGTGCATGGACAGGGTTTATAAAAATATGATCGACGTTCTCCTTGGTTCCCCTCGACTCTTCGGGTGCGTTTCCTTTTAATCTCCTTCTCGATATCTGGGGGAATATCCTCGGATACGAGGATGCCGCAGACTCCTGTCTCCCTGGACCTCGAGCTGAGACAGGGGCTTCTTGGTGAAGGGAATTAATTTTTATTGTTTACTTGTGCATGGACAGGGTTTATAAAAATATGATCAACGTTCTCCTTGGTCCCCCTCGACTCTTCGGGTGCGTTTCCTTTTAAGCTCCTTCCCGATATCTGGGGGAATATCCTCGGATGCGAGGATGCCGCAGACTCCTGTCTCCCTGGACCTCGAGCTCAGACAGGGGCTTCTTGGTGACGGAAACTAATTTTTATTGTTTTCTTGTGCATGGACAGGGTTTATAAAAATATGATCGACGTTCTCCTTGGCCCCCCTCGACACTTCGCGTGCGTTTCCTTTTAATCTCCTTCCCGATATCTGGGGGAATATCCTCGGATACGAGGATGCCGCAGACTCCTGTCTATCTTATACCTCTATTCCAGACAAGAATGGACTTCTCGGTGACAGAGAATCCATTTTTTTTTCTTTACTCGCGCATGGATAGGGTTTACAAAAATTTGACCGACGTCCCCCTCGACCCTTCTCGTGCGTTTCCTCTCGAGCGCCTTCTCGGGTGTATCGTGGACCCTTAGCCATCTCGAGAGCTCCGAGCTCATCTCCGAACCTCGTGGTCCTCTCGGCCCGTGGAAGAGGAGCTAGCCTACTTTCTCCGCAAACGGAATTTTTAAGCGACGCGTGAGGATTCCCTCTTCTCGGGGTCACCGTCCCCCTCCCTCCCGGCGGTCCCTGGTCTTTCTCTCTCTCTCCGGGTCCATCCCTCCTCCGGGGCCGAGCCATCCCCCCGGCTCGAGCTCGGGCTCGAACTCATCGGCCACCCGGAGACTCTTTGGAGAGAGCACCTCGGAGTCTATATAAGTGGGGCCCTCTCTCGAGACTGCCCATTTTTTAAGTGACCCCCGAAACGAGAGGGCCCCTCCTGGCGGCCTACGCGAATGCCTGTCGAGGGATGGTGAACCCGGTGTTCGGTGGACTCCGACTTTGAGAGCCTCCTTTCCCTGACTTTTGACCTCGGCGTCGAGGCAAATAGTCGCGATTCTCGCGGAGTGGTGACCCGAACAGGAGGGCAGACTCGTGTAGTGAACGAAGAGACATGTGCGCCATGACCAGGTTCAAGGTAGGTGGGCCGAACGAGTGGAGTAGAGGCTCGAAATCCGTCCTAGTCGGGCCCGAGTGCATGAATGAAATCCCCTGAAAGTGCGATTATTTCGTCGAGCCTGCGGAAATCCCGGCGGAATCCTCCGGCAGGTCCGCTCCCGCAATGGGCGCACGCCAAGGAGCAGGTCTTGCACGCGTGGCCCGCGATTATCGCATGACTATGTATGAGCGAAGGCAGTTGACCCGGTCAGGCCGCGCGCCGCCGGTCGTCGCGTCTCTCTCGCTCCGCCGCGCCGCCGCCTCGCTCCCTCTCGCTCGCACTCACGCGCGCCCGAAGGTCGGTCGAGGCGAATAACGGCGCGACACGCGAACCGGCCGATATCAAGCGCACCGAGGAAATTTATTCCCACTCCGGAAAGAGAGAGAGGAGAGGTGAAACCGTTGCACCATAGACCCGGGTAATTTCGCTTTCGCCCCATCGCGATGAAACGCCCCGACGAGGAAACTCAAAGAGAACCGCCGGCGGAATGCGGCTGCGGGATTCGAACAATTCATGAATGAGTCTTTCCTGATTTCCCCCAGCCGACGTGGACTCGCTTAATCGGCCGCGATTCGGGACCCCGGAGATACCCTCGACTACGTACACCATATTCGATCCTTTCCTCCACCCAGAGAAACGCAAATGGCGACAGTTCATCCGTGAATTGCGGAGCAACCGGCGCGGTGTCGAGCATGATTGCGGATGGGAAGAAAAAGGGGACGAGAGAGACTCGAGTCCTGCCATCGCTCTGGGTCTGGCGATGGTTTTTTCTTCTTGGCGTTCCTTTCTTCCTTCTTCCCTTTTTTGAGGGAACGCCGGTCGCGTTCTTCGGGAGTTCGTCGGAGGCCACGAGTGCCGGCATTTCTCGTGGCGGTCGAGAGAAAGTACGGTTCATTACGTTAGGTTTGTATCCCGGCCGTCGTGCCACTTAAGCGTCGCCGTTCCCGCGCTTAGTTTTCGAGGGCCGCGAGAAGACGGAAGACGGACGGTTCCGTGAAGGCCGGACGCGCGGAAATCCACGGCCACGGGTCGAACGTCGAGAAGAGAGGAAACCTGCGGAAGCGGTTTCTCTCGGCGCCATCCCGATTCGGTGCAATTGTCCTCTCGAACGCAAAACGGCAAAACACGAGCGGTGATTGTCGGTGGCCTCGATTCCTTGCGTTTCACTTTTTTTTTCCTTCTCTCCCATCCGCCGCAATCAGGAGGGCCCGTCTTTTTCGATGCTCGATTTTCCCCCTCGTGCGTCCCGACGCGTGTTCAAGTTCTCTCTCACTCTCTCTCTATCTCCCTATCCAGGAAAAGGCACAGGCGAGGAGGTGACACTTTGAATTTTGGTTCCAGGTGGCCGCGACAGTCCTGGTCGCGATCCTGTGCACCTCGGCATGGCGACCAGCGGGGGCGGTGGTGAACGAGGCGCCTTTGAAGTCGGAGAAAGATGGCGCCGTAAAGAAGGACGGAGACGCGAGGGACAAGATAGGCGACAGCTACGGACCTCCCTTTAGCACGGACGACCTCGTTTCCGTGGCGAATGGTTCACCTCCGGTTTACGGGCCTCCGGAGAAGACGGGAGACGTCCGGCCCCCGCCGATATATCCGCCCCCGCCGCCCGACGTGCCCCCGCCGGTGTATGGACCCCCCGCGGCGACTTATGGGCCGCCACGTAAGCCAAAGCCGTGGTACGGACCCCCGAAGAGGTTCCACGGTTCGCCACCCTTGAAGACGAGCTATGGACCCCCGAAGATCCGTTACGGACCGCCTTCGTTGCCCTTCGGCCCTCCCAAGCCGCAATACGGACCCCCGAAACCGCAGTACGGACCGCCGCCTCCGTTGCCGCCGCCGCCGCCCCCGGTGTTCGCTCTGCAGCCTCAGACTCAATATGGACTCCCAAAGGTGATCAAGCCTGGACACGGCCCCCCGATCCCGTTGTCGTTGGAGGCCTACGGCCCCCCTCTGGATGGACTAGTCGCCTCCTTCGACGCCAAACCCCAAGACGACTACGGCCCTCCCCCGCCTCCTCCTCATGGGATCGCACCCCAGCATCAATATGGACCTCCTCCGCCTAGACACCAATATGGACCTCCTCCGCCGCCCCCCGGAGTTCCCGCGCCTCCTACGCCTCCCGATATTAAATATGATGGATGGCAGCCGATAGCCGGACTGGTAGGAACACCCGATGGACACGATACGTCTTCCAAGTCAAACATTCCCAGCGACTCGTACGGCGTGCCCATCCATAATCCCGAGGCGCAGCACCTCAAGTCGTCGGTTCATCAGTCATCGTCCGATGACAACAATGGACTTCCGCCACCCCTGCTGCCCCAGTTCGAACCTTTACATGATAATTACGCCTCGTCGGGTGATCAACACGCTGGTCACAATAAGCCGACCGCGCAGTACGGGCCACCCGATGATCAGTATGGGATCCCGGATAATAAGTATGGACCCCTTGACAGCAACTACGGTCCACCCAGTGGCGAGTCTCTGTCCATCGTCAAGACTGTAGGGTTCGAGCTGGCACCGGAAGTCGGTGGGTCCCATCACGGTGGGTCCCTGGACGGAGGTGCTGTAGCCCTCGATTTGGGAGCTGGGGCCATCTCCGGGGGATCGGCCCTCGGAGGACACGGATCCTTGGGTGAACTCGATCTGCCGCCTCCACCACCACCGACTGATTCGTATGGAGCACCACCTCTGTCGTCCTTTGCCTTCAACGGGCCTTACCCACCTTCCCAAGGACCCAGGGGAGGGTCCAAGTACTCCTCGGCTTCGTTTGGACTAGGGTTCTTTGGGGGTGATTTCGGGGGGCATCATCGGTCCCCGCAGAGGCATCCTTTACGCAGTGGACCCCGCGGACCGCCGTTACTTCCGGAATCCCTGATACCCCCCAAAAACAGGGCGCCTATCAAGTTCAAGGAGTCAGTCCCTGCAGGACTTCTGTTCTCCGTGAACAGGTACCTTCCTCCGGTACCAGTTACCGCTCCCGGCCCTCCCAGCAAGAACTATGGACCTCCTCCGAGCTATGAGCAACGACTTCCGGCCCTGGGCGCGGCTGTTCCGTTCAGGAACTCGCACTCCTTCTCTGGAAGTGGACATTTTGGTCACGGACTCGGGGCTGCTCTGGCTGCCCCTAACGTCAACTATGGGACTCCGTTGTCTTTCACAGATTTCAATGCCCCTGCACCTACTTTGACCTATGGCGCCCCGAATTTCGGACCTATCGGAGGATTCGTCAATACCGCTGGCCTGGGTACTGGGAATCTCTACGACGGGCTTCATGGCAACGCCCTGACGACCACCTATGGGGCCCCGTTGTCCACGGACCCCATCCACGACTGCGGATTTCAGAAGGGCGGTGCTCCAGAACTGACGGCCTTCTCTTTACCCGCCCTGGATTTCTCCACCTCGGGGATCATCCCTTATGATACTCCCATTCACCACCCGGTGTCCAACTTCCTGACGGCGTCTCTTGGGAACTCCATAAATGAACTGGACCTGCAGGTCCACGAGCAGAGCAAGACTGACCTGAAGGATAGCTACGGCAACCCGGTAGGAATCACCTACGAGCACCCCCACCAGGAGGTGCAAAGCCATTCCGAGGACTCGGGGTACGCGGATGATGGCTCATCCCGTTCTCACGAAGAGGCGCAATCTGCCGAGGCCGCGACAGCGGCTTTGACCGAGCAGGCTTTCTCCAGGAATTCACTCCACGAAGCTGCTGAGACGGCCCCGGCACCTCAAGCTCTGCCTTTGACGCAAAACCATAACCACGAAGCCAACGATGGGTTCCAGATCCAGGGTTCCAAGGGCATCTACACCCTCCAGATCCAGGCAGCCGACGGAGGCTTCGGGACCGAGAACTCCGACGGCTCCATCCGGCACGAGCAACTCCTGTCCGATGGCCTGCTCCAGGACATCCTGGCAGCCATCGAGCAGCCACAACGAGCAGGCTCCCTCCAGCCCATCTCCACAAATGCTCTATACGGTCCAGACCTCTCCGGCTCGGCATCCATCCAGAGCCCATCCATCTCAAAACCCGAGAAGACCAGTCCCACCGACCAATTCTCCAGCAACGAGACCAAGGACATCATGGAACGCATGGCGCTGTTCTTCGACAATAGGGACCACCACAAAAGCGTCCATAGATCGGAGCCCTCCAAGAACAACCACCAGCCTGATAACAAACCTGCATGAAGGGGTACACGTATCCGACCCATGCATCAATCCTCAGCCCGAGAGCTATCCTCGGAGACTCATCAACCTTGAAGACCCCTAACTAACAACTTCATAGACAACAGCAAATGGCTGGTGGCCATCCTGGCTGGTGGGCGTACCTACGAGACGTCCCCAGGGAACGCTACCGATCACCTTTCGAGATCAAGATCAAGATTGAAGGAGGCCGTGATCCTGACCCCGATCGCTCCTTGGACCAATGGAGAGTCACAGATTGCGGACTTTCGCCGGTCCCTGATCCTGCCGGCAAGAGAGCGCGCTCGCAAGTGGGTCATTGGGTTACGCGACATTTCGCGAGCGCGCCTCGAAGTGCCGTGGTGGGATCACGAAGAGGAAAGTGGCCAGGGCCCGATTTGCCGGTCCTGCTCTTGGATCCGGCTACCGTGTGCACCGGTTACCGCGTTCACGACCACTTCCGGTCGCCCCATCTCCGTCGGGCCGAGACTTTATTTATTTCTCGCGTAATATCCGCGAATCCGCACCCCCAGCGGGTTTGTGGATCCGCGATTCCACACACCAGCGAGGGTGTGGATCCGTGATTCCGCACACCAGCGGGTTTGTGGACCCGCGAGATTCGCGCCCTCGGGAGAGGTACTAAATCTACCGTACTCTACGCACAGCCAGGGGTACGCGTGTATGAATATATATATGTATCGTACTCACCGTGTAAATATACAAGTCTTACTTCGTACCTGACGCGTGCCATTTTTTGCCCCCTCGTTTCAGACAGCGCGAAGTGACAATGATGGGAAGATTCGTAGGTAGCGTAATCCAAGAATCAGGTCGCCGGTTCTGGTGCGCTCGGCGAACCTTTTTTGTAACCGGACGCTTCTCTGCTACCGGTAATTAGGCATTACGCCTCTTCTAATTAAGAGAGCTCTGCGTAATCACGAGGGAAGGCTCGGACGGGTAGGTAGAAATTTTCTTCTCCGTCGAGCCGAGTTTGGAAAGGACCGAAGTGGAGCTTCTCACTTTGGGACGTGATGGCATCGCTTCACCGAATAGTGTGTGGTGTGTGTGTTCTCATGAAATTACTTTCCCCGCGATTTCGGGTGATCTTTATAATTAATCACTGTTTGTCGGCGGGAAGATTTGCCACCCTTCTAGGATCTGATGCCCGAGTCGCCTTTAGGAATTTGAAACGGCGCCTAAGCGAAAGCGCGCAATTAGAAGGCACTTATTCAGTCCTAGGATTACGGTTATGTAAATGAAAGACCGCAGTGGGTCTGCGGGGACACCGACAAGTTTCCTCCGCAACTGCGCGAGCTATCCCACGTGCGCCCCTCCATAGGAACGCTCTCGTGTTTTCGCCTCTTCCGAGAGCCGAGCCGACTACTCTGCTCGTTAAGAGGCACGCACCTCCACGGTACGCACAGGTGTGCGTAACCTGCTTTGGCCGCGATCTTGCGCCTCGTGTATGGGAAGGTTCGCACGTCGAAAGCCATAAAGAGAATCGGGTCCTCGGTGCGCGGCGAAAGCTCCCTCCCACTTCCCACCCACCACCCACTTCCCACCCGGCGAGCGTTCGCGCCTCTCCACTTTTCCCCTCGTTTTCGCGGAAACTTCTTCCGAAGTCCCTAATTGGGGGGGCAGGGCTTGCCGGGACGGGCTTACGGCGTCGTAGGCCCGCGAAATTCCAGTCATGGCGTTACCGCATGACGCGGAAATTCGAAAAGTTCCTCTTTACGGCCCGATTCCCGTCCCCGCCGAGATTCCGCCAATCAGGGGCCTAAAGAACCCGGGAAGGGGGCTTAAAAAGTGTCAATAGGAAAATTAGAGAGCAGAGGACGGGCAATCCGACCCCTTACCCGCGGAGACTTTTCCCCTCGCGACCCCAGGAGGCCGGAAGTGCTCCATTTCCATATCGAGCCCCCAGCTCGACTAGTGTCCTCGAGAGGCGCGTCGTCGTTTCCGGGGAACGGAACCTCGCACAAGATGCGACTATCCGGCTAGTGGAAGGATCGTAACCCTCTGGTCACCTGGGGCGAATTACGTGCCCCGTTCCTCCAGGTAGTTACCGGGAGTGCGTCAGATCCTGACTACGTCTGAGCATAAAACAGCCTCCCAGGGTCTCACCAGGATGGGAGTTCCGCGACTCTCGAACACGAGGGAAAAATATAAGGACACGAAATTTTCACCCCTTTCCTTTAGGGACCCTTGCTCTGGACCTCCCTAATTTCGCAGGGGCGGTCGGAACTGCATTCACCCCTTTTTTCCCTTGCACACACCTAGGGCCATGCGTGCCTCCTCTATGCTCCATTCGAGGGTTCGCGAGCTTGACTTCGACACATGTAACGCAATGCTTTCCTCCCCGTTAGACCCCTGCTGGTGTAATTTATTCCCGGGGTCCCCCCCTCAGCGCACCCCTGTCCCCTTCTGCTCGTCGATCTGTCACTTTTTAATGATCTCCCTTCTATTCCCTGCCCCTCTTGGCTCGGTAATTCGTTCCCCGGAGGATCTCACGAGAGATCGCGAGGCGCGGTCACCGGGGGTGCGCCACCCCCTCGAGGAATACCACCCCGGTGGCGTTCGATACCCAGGATATCAATTCGGTGTAGGCAAGACTTTATGCGTTCGCACGTGCAGGGGATGTATGCACCCCCCACAGCTAACTCACGCATCCCAGGGTCCCGGGGGTGGTTCCGGATCCGGGGGTTTAATCGTCTCAATACCGGCGTTCGAGTCTTCGAGAGGGGCACGAAACGCAGTCGGGTGTCGCGATACAGCGATATATCGGGGAGAACGAGAACGCGAGGGGTTGGTAGGGTGGAGGAGACCCCCCGGCACCGGGGTTAATAGGAGAAATTCCGTCTCGAAATCTCGCCGCGGTATCCAGGAAGGCAGGAAGCCAGGAAGCCAGGAAGGCGGTACGAAATCCCAGCCGGAATTCCATAAAAATCAGTGAAATATGCATACCGACGCGAGGCGTCGCGACGTCGGGCGTCCCGCGGGATACGGAAATCCCGGCGTGGAGAGCGCCGAGAGATAAAGGGAGGGCGCCCTGGCCCGGGGCGAAGGCTCCTCGGGACCGGGGGAACATTCGGAACATCCTCCTCGAACGAAATCTAATTTCGCCGAAGCGCCGGCGAAACTAAGCCATTTTCTCCGCAATACGCATATCTACCCCCCCGGGGCCGCCCCCGGGGTGGTTCCGCGGGGGGCGCGAAACCGACGGCGAAAGTGGAAGGCATACGGTTTCGCATCCGCGAATAATCCTGGGCCACCCCTGCATATTTTCGGGGGTGCCTTCTACGCGATGGGTTTGCATATTTAAATTTAGGGGGTCGTCCCTTTCGAATTTCAACCCCCGTCGTTTTTTCTTTTTTTTTTTTTTGGAAAGGAGGAGTTACTTTCCTCGCTGGGGAGCAAGAGGGGAGATAACCCTTGACACCAGGTGGATGTCGTTTGTCTCTCGACCTTGTCACCCGTCGTCGATCCGACGGACGTGTCTAATCTCCTCCTTAACAGGACCTCCCCCGACCCTGCCCATCTCCTCCGCCCCTGGAAGGGAACATCCCCAAGTAAATCATTTTCATTTCGGCACTCACACATCGGAATCTCTAGATCCCTCCACCCTTTCGAGGAGACTCCTTCGGAGGCGTTAAGGTGATATGAAAGGCGCTGAGACATTTAATCGACGTCGATTACTTGAAATTCATCCGTACCCTTATCGGTGGTAACGACATTACGAATACTCAGGTGATAACATAACCTGGCACCTTAAGGTGATATGAAATTCTTCTATATATCATTCTATATATTTTACATATTCTATACAAACGAACCGTCAAAATATTTTATGAACTTTTCTCCAACCTGCGTACACAGAATCACTTTAAACTCTAACACGCAATTATGGAGGCCCTGAGGAAGAACGTGGTTAACCTTCAATGAATTTTCATGAGCCCTACGTTTTTCCTTAGGACCTCCATTATCACGTGTTAAAGTTGTAAATCATATATATTTCGACGTTTTATATATTAAATGATCCTTTCGTGTCACCTTAACCCTCTGGCCATTAAGAGCGTCTAAAGGCGTCCGACGTTTGGTCTAATATCGCGTGCACGCTTTCAGGAATTTCGACCATATGTCGAAAGGGTTCGGTATTCAGAGGGTTAAACGAGGATTTATCCCAGGGGAGCGCCGAAACCGGACCCCAAGTTCTTCCAGGAGTCGAAAATCGAAGATGGAAGATCACCCCTTCTCACCTCTGTAATTATGGGCGTCGAGTCGTGCCTTCTCCAGAGGTCGGTTCAAGAAGCAAGGTCGGAAAGGGTGGAGCCACCTCGACTAGGTTGAGAGGTAAACCCTCGGAGCATCGATTCGGCGGTAATGTAGTCGTCGGGATTCCGAGGTTTCCGGCGAAGGGAACGGGAGAGAGAGAAAGGGAGAGGGGGAGAGGAGGAAGCTCGGTCTACGATCTTCCCGGGTCTGCCCTCATAATTAAGCCGGCGCTGGTTTTTGATGGGCACTAAAAATGTCGCGAGGGTCGCCCGAGTGGTTAAGGAGCCTCGAGAAGGAGCGGAGGGCGCCGCGGCGCGTCCTCCTCGCCGCGACGCCCGGAGTAGGCTAAAGAAACGGGGAAAGAGAGCATCGACGATTCTCCGAGACATAATCGCACCCTCTTTCGGGAGGAACCCCGAAACCGGCACGGAAATCACCCCAATTAACGGATTCCGATGACTCGAGCATCCCTGATAAAAGATAATACCTGATAATCATATCCTTGGAATGACAATTTTTTTTAAATTATCCATCGGTTCATCAGGGTCCTCATCGAGGTCTGGCATATCGAGTGTGTCCCTGCATCAAAGATGCCCATGGGAATTAATTTGCTTAACCGGGGCGGAAATCACCCCAATTAACGGATTCCGATGACTCAAGCATCCCCGATAAAATATAATACTTCATAATCATATCCTTGGAATAACAATTTTTTAAAAATTACCCATCGGTTCATCAGGGTCCTCCTCGAGGTCTGGCATATCGGGTGCATCCCTGCATCGGAGCTACCCATGTGAATTAATTTATTTAAGGGATGTAAATTAACCTCCGAAGGCAATTTTGAAGCAAGGCGCCGGAAAGGTGGAGGGTAATCGCGATCGGTCCCCCATTGTAGGGCCCGATTACGGTAAATCTTTTCGGGGGTAATTAAGCGGAGGGTATAAACGGCGTAGGTGTAACACGGTGCGCCGCGCCTCCGCGATTTAATAAGTTCATTACCTAATGAACGGATGTAGGATGTACGAGCGGCCCTCCCATGGCGGCCCGCCGGGTCACCGGTCAATTCTTCGATAATCGATACTTTTAATTATCACATTTTATGAATTCGGCTGGAGTTTCGTTTTAATTGAATAATCCGGAGTGGCGGCGAAAGCCAGGGCCATTGGCCAGGATCGAGGTCCTAGAGCAGTCGAGACAAAATCGATCCTCCGTGTCGAGAGTCTCTCGATATTTTTTATCCGTAAAACGCGACTTTGATCCGCAAAGCGCGACTTTGATCCGTAAAACGCGACTTTGATCCGCAAAACGCGACTTTGATCCGTAAAACGCGACTTCGATCCGCAAAACGCGACTTTGATTCGCGAAGCATAATTTCGATCCGCAAAACAGAACTTCGATCCGCAAAGCGCGACTTCGATCCGCAAAACGCGACTTTGATCCGTAAAACGCGATTTTGATCTGTAAAACGCGACTTTGATCCGTAAAACGCGACTTCTATCCGCAAAGCGCGACTTCTATCCGCAATTACCTCGAAACTAAAAGGCAAGGGAAAAATTACCATTTTATCATCCCTCGTCCTTTAACGTCAGCCCGTGCCGCGCCTAATCCGTGGAGGCAGTATTTTTGCGGAGGCTTAGCAAGCCCTAAAGACCGGCGCGGAATTCGGGCGGACGTTACGCGCGGAAACGCTCAATTCCGCCATTAGACCGAGGGCTAAGTCGGCGACTTAGAGGTGGACCCCTCGCGCATAAATTACTCGCCGGAAGGTCTTAATTCTTTCTTCGTTATCTCCCTTCGGCAATTCGCGGGGTGGGCGCCGCGGATCGGAGACTTTCCGCCGCGTCTCGTTGGATCGGAGGCTTAAAAAAAAAAAAAAAGCGGCGGGCGACGCCCCAGGCGTTGCGGCGCCTCCGCTCTGACGCGAATCCGTCAAAGCTTCGGCCGCGGGCTCGGAGCTTTGCGGAGCGGATCGCTCGCGTTTCGCGCCGGGAATAAATCCCGCGGGATTGCTTCCGGGTTCTCGGCGGAATTGATGGACGCCCGCTCGGGGGGTGGTTGCGCGCGTCGATCGGCGGATCCGCGGAATTCTTACCCCTTTGCGGCCGTCGCGACGCGATTGGACGGCGGCGCCTTTTTCGGAGGGGATCCCCTTTTCCGTTCATTTCACGGGCGGGCGGGTTATTATTTTATTCGCCTTTGAAGATGCACAATTGCAGAGCGGAAGGCTCGAGGTCCTCGGTAAACAAAGTTCGACTCGTGGAAGCGATCGCGACGCTCCGGGAATTAAAATCGGGTATTTTTCGAAAACACCCAGGTGTCCGGGGGTGCGGATCGATACCGACCCCCCAGGACGTACTCCGTGCAACGGAAGGACCCCCTAAATGCATATAAATACGAGTCCTCTCCACCTGTCCGGCGCGCAGGGTTAATTCCGCGCATAATACGGTCGGCGTTCAACCCCTTACCGGGGGGGGATTTTTCGCGAGCGAGGGCGCCCCGGGCGGTGGGTTAATTAACCCCTGGCGTGAAATAAATTTCGGTTAGAACGTGAGAAGCAACAAATCTGAGTCAGGTGGTGTCAACTGCGGCGAGCGGGAGTCCACCCTTCCTTGAGTCACTTCGGCGCAGGTTTCGCGCTAGAGTTACGAGGGGGTGTCCGGGGTGGCCGGGGTTGGTCCTGGGAGAAGCTGGCCGGGATGCGGAGCCGCCGTCACCGCATCTCTCGCGCGTCCTAATTAGAGAAATTTAAATTCATAGCCACCGCACCCCTGGCCGCGTGCCCCTCTCTCTCCGTAGCCCGCGAGGCCACCCTCCGTCGGCCTCCTTCCTCCGCCGTCGCCTTTTTCGCCCCCCTCGTCCTCGCCCCTTGCCGAACATCCCCGACTCGGACCCCCTGCATCCCTTAACTAAAGCAATTACGAACCCGCGGCTCTGCCTGGCTGACTTATGCCGAAAGATAACGTCATTTTCCATCAGCGGACCGAGGGCCCTTCCGCCTCTTCTTTGAGATTTTCCGACCCCCCGTCTCCGAAATTCCACCCCCGGGGTGGACCGTCCTATCCGCCTGACGTTGACTTCGAGATGAGACGAGCTTTGATATGGAATATCGAGGAAAATGGGAATCGAAGTGAACTCTTACCTCTTGGTTAGCGGGCCACCCCTCCCGAGGTTCACCCCTTTCGGGACTCGCAGACCTTCTTTGAGGGTTGGGGGTTTTCGGGCCGATGCGAGTCATTAGTCGAAATCGACTGGGCGAGGAGACTCCCAGGGAAAGTGGTCCCTTTTTCTCGACGTCAAGACGGTGACGTAACGGGGGTGGAAGCGTCGCGCATACTCGAGTACATTTAAGGGGCTCGAGGAGGAGCGGAGCTTTTTTCTCCCCCCAGCGGGGCTAAAAGCTCTTATAAATCAGAAGAAAGCCGTATACGCCCGTAAGGGCGCTCTCGAAATCGTCGCCTGCCATCTCCGGCGAGGTGGGTCGCGTGCGCCGAGGAACCACCCCCGGAACCTGGCCAACCCCTGTCCGGCGGGTCTCTCGATAAATCTCGACAAAGCTCGACAAATCCGTCGCCTCGAAGACGTAATAATTAGCCGCGACAGGGGTCGATCGCTGCGACTCCCAGGGGATGGATCCAGCAGTGGATCGAAGATCACCCCCGATCGCGACGATCGGAGGGTACACACCTCGAGGTAGGGGAGACGAAAGTCTCGAAAATTTCGAGAAGGTCTGCATTGCCACCCCCACGACCGCCGGTTAATTTGCATCCCTTAATGAGCCACCCCTTATCTCCGGGGCTCCCACCCCCGGGTCGCGAGCAACCCCCGAAACGAGCGCCCGTCGTCTCTCGTCTCTGTTTTCTTGTCGTTCGACCTTGTTATTTCCGAGTTCTCCTCCCCTTCCCACCCCTGAGCACAGCCCCTAAGGACGGAGTCGTCTTCCCCGGTAATTCTTTTAGGTGTTCTCGTCAAACTTGGCGACCTGCTCGCAGGAACTCGAGGCACCCCTTCCTCTCCCCAGGTTCGTTTTCCGGCCGACTTCGTGTTGACAACTCGGAGGGGCACGAAACGTCGATGGTCTCGATAGAACGAGGGGATGGCGAGGGGTGAGTCGTTGACGTTCTTGAAAAATCGGTAACTTCCCTCGAAACCCATCGGTAACGAACGCGGGGGATAATTGGGGAAAAACTCGAGGATGGCGGGAGGGGTGAGGGGGGCACCGAGTTCCCGAAGGGGTGCAGGCTCTGAATCGGGTGATAATGTTTGCAGATTGGCAAGACTGGGCTCCCACCCCCAGGGAGGTGGGGTGGACGCCGGGGCCAGGAAACTCGGCAGCCGGGGGTGGAACTTAAGTGGAGGGGGCGGATTTTCGTTTCACCCCTTCTTGCACTCGTCGACACGCGAAACGGTTCCGCGGAACTTTTCCAATTTTCGAAACGCCCCGGCGCGAATTCGAGATAAAGAAGAGCACGGCAAGAGACAGATTGAAAGGGCGAGGGGGAGGGGCCGAAATCACGTAGGGGAACCGGAAGTCCCGGGGGCTAGGGGCGCACCGCGAATTATTTCCCCCCGGATTCGACCTACATCCCCATACCGGATTCGACACTTTTCAATCCGAAAAATCCTATCCCGTGTAAATGAAAATAATTAAGTGAAAATTAATACTCGATCCCCTGTCCACCCCTTCCGTCGAAGGTGCGACCCCCTTTTTTATCCCTCTTCTTACATCCGACAGACGATTCGGTCCCATCGAATTCTCCTTGCCCCATCCCAAGGTGGGATCACCCGTGCAATATCCGCGCCGCTGACGGATCGGATGTCACGGGGTCCTAAATATTCCCCGGGGTTCCGGTTCCTCCTCGACGGGGAAAGTGCGAGGGAAAAGGTGGTGCCGGTTTCGTCGCCGGCGGCGCATTATAAAAGTCAAACAGCGGAGCAACATCGGCGGCGGCGACGTCGACGTCTTCCAGCGAGTTTAAAATTATTTTCCCGCTGTGTGTACATAGCCCCCTTCCCCTCGTCCTCGCCCCCGGGCCGCGTTCATCCAGACCCGGTGAGCCACCCCCGGCGGAGCCACCCTCTGCCGAGCCGCCGCTTCCGGTTATTCTTGGTCGGCTGACTCGGAAAACGCGACGCGCATCTGTTGCCAAATTATTTTGCCCACGGGCCCGTGAAAAATGTCCCCGGTGCCATTATTGTTCCGCTGCGCGAGAGATCTAGTTATTTGCTCATTGTCATCGGGCTCTCCTCGCGGACCGATCTCGGGAAATCGCGGCGAGCCCCTCGATCCTCGCCGGGAAATCCCGGGGGGGGTATTCACGCAGGAAATCATGGATTTTAATGCGGTAAATCGACTTGAAATCACCGAAACATCGCTAGGATTTTATTTCCGTCCCTCGTTACCGAATCGCGGTGTTGTTTATCATATGAAATCGATGGTAATTGGAGATCAAAGAAGGAAATCGTGGATTTTAATGCGGGAAATCACGAGGAAATCAGCTAGAAATCATCGAAACATTGTTACAATTTTATTTCTCTCTCTCGTTACCGAATCGCGGTGTTGTTTATCATATGAAATCAAAGGTAATTCGAGATCAAAGAAGGAAATCATGGATTTTAATGGGGGAAATCACGTGGAAATCGAATGGAAATCACCGAAACCGCTAGGATTTTATTTCCGTCCCTCGTTACCGAATCGCGGTGTTGTTTATCATATGAAATCAAAGGTAATTCGAGATCAAAGAAGGAAATCGTGGATTTTAATGCGGGAAATCACGTGGAAATCAGCTGGAAAACAATAGCAGAAATCAGCAGAAAATCGCCGAAACATTGCTATAGTCTAATATCCGACTGTCACTTGTCCCCGAATCGCACTGTTGTTTATCATATGAAATCAAAGGCGATCGGTTCTCGAATAAGGAAACCGTTTTCACCGATTTCCAAGTGAATAGCCCCTCGGGAAATCCTCTCCTTATCGACCGCCTCGAGGAAATCGTTGAATGTAAAGTTATGCCTGTTTCACGTAGAACGAGCTAATCGAGAGGAGAGAACGCCGAATGATCGAGATACATTATCTAATGCCGTCGTAAATAGCTAAAGCCTCGAGAGCATCTTTATGGGCGACTTATTGAGCGGCATGGACACGTTTCATATCTTCTGATATCCTTGTAAGTAGAGGAAAGCGAGCCAAGTCGGGCTGAAACCGGGAACGACAACGGGAGAAAGAGTGAAAGCGCGGTAATCCTCGGAGGCACTGAGAGGCGCAATAAACAATAATCTCTATCCATTCCGAGCAGGCCGAAGAGTCACCACTTAAACGGGATTGCTCGGCGTGACGAAAGGCCGTTAATTATTGCATTACCTCGCTCATTAACCATTGTTCAAATGAAAATTCCCGCCCCACTTGGTCGGCCTCCTCGATTCTCGTCTCGTTTTCGGATGATTCGTCGATTTCTATGTCACATCGACTTTAACGCGAATTACACAATTTTTTTTACCGAATTAATTCAGCCGAAAGGAATGCCGGGATTAAAGAGTATATATGCCGTTGATTATTGCATTATCTTGCTCATTAATCGTTTTCAAATGAAAATTCCCGCCCCACCTGATCGGCCTCCTCGATTCTCATCTGGTTTTCCGATTTCTATGTGACTTCGACTTTAACGGGAATTACACGATTTTTTTTACCGAATTAATCCCTCCTCGAATTAATTCAGCCGAACGGAATGCCGGGAATAAAAAGTAAATGGGCCGGGATTTAAAGGGGTAAGACGGAGGGAGAGGGCCGCTCTTCGGAGGCACTAAATGGCGCAATAAACAATAATCTCGACTCGGGGTGCGAGAGTTAAGGGTCGGTAATTAAATGGAATTATTTAGTGTAACGAAAGGTCCCAGGTCATGGCAGGCGAGGTGCGGCTCTTCCTGTTTGCGCCCCCTCGAGAGCCTGGAATGGGACGCAACTCGTAGCCGTACTTCTACCCGACTCTTTCTCCACCTCATCTCGACTTTCTCCACAGTTTCCTCTGGCAATTGCATCCGAGAGTCTGCCAAAAATTGTTTATCCGATGCCTTTCCGCTCCCGTTCCGTATAAGTACGAAAACCCCGGCGCTTATCGGTGCTCAAAATTTGCGGCCCTTTCTGGATGAATTTCCAAGATGGCGGACCTTCATGTCAAGGATTCTTGCAAATGCTCAAGATTTGCTGCCATTTCAGGATGAATTTTCAAGATGGGGAACCTTCATTTCGAGGATCCTCGCAGGTGCTGAAGATCTGTGGCCCTTTCTGGATGAATTTCCAAGATGGCAGACCTTTCTCTCGAGGATCCTCGCAGGTGCTCAAGATCTGCGGCTTTTTCTTGATGAATTTCCAAGATGGCAGACCTTCCTCTCGAGGATCCTCGCAGGTGCTCAAGATCCGCGGCTTTTTCTTGATGAATTTCCAAAATGGCAGACCTTCCTCTCGAGGATCCTCGCAGGTGCTCAAGATCCGCGGCTTTTTCTTGATCAATTTCCAAGATGGCAGACCTTCATCTTGAGGATCCTTACATCTGTTCAACATTTACGGCCTTTTCTGGATGAATTTTAAAGATGGGGGACCTTCGTCTCCAGTATCCTCGCAGGTGCTCAAGATCGAGAACGAGAGAGATAATATCTGGAGTTCACAATTAAGCGAAGTGCCTTGCCGAGGTTGCGGCCGATACTTGCGGGCGTTTCGGGGGAGGGGGCAATTGGCAGATGAGTGGGGAATAAATAAATGTTTGATGGGTGTCGTTCATTCCGGTCGCGCCTTCGGCTCGAAACGGATTGCCTTCCGGCGGCGATGTTCCCTTGGGTCCGTTTAACGGGCGCAAGGAGTGCGCACTTCGAAAATAATAAAAGCCCATATTTCAAGCGAGCCATCGGCTATGCAAATCTCAAGTACGTCCCACTCGAGCGCCGGCGGGCCTCTGCCGGTGACGTTTTTAATTATTCGACAGGAGCCTCTAGGTGAACGAAATAAGCGACCGGCTCGGAAGGATCGGCGTTAGAAGTCTCGGGGTATTTAATGGAAATTCCCGAAAAGCGCGTAGAAACGCCGGGGTCTTCTTTAATGGCGGCCGGGGGTAACTTAACGACCCCTTGGACAAGTCCGAGGCGAAATGAATGAATTTATCGAAACTAAATATACGCGACAGCCCATCCGTCCCCGTAGTTGATAGCGATGTGAAGGTTGAAAAAGAAGGAAAAACAGATAAAAAAAAAAGAAAGAAATTCGCGCGAAAGGGAGAAATAAAACCGCGGCCGGGGTCCATCGAATCGGCGAAACGGCGCCCGGCGTCGGGGTGGAAACCTTCGATTTTCGAGGGCGAAATTGGCGGTGGGCTTGTGCCGTTCGATTAACCTTAACCTCTCCGCCCATCCATTGTCGAGGTTGCCGCGAGCGACGCAGCTAGTCAAACAAAAGAGCGTAAAGCCAGTTCATCTCGAGCTGGGCCAGCCTCGTCGGGTCTCGTCCACCCTGTTCCACCCCTTCCGCGCCCCCCCGGCAACCCCTTGATACCACCGGGCTCCTTCGTCAGTCGTCTGCTTATCTTCGAGTTTATTCTCAGATCTTAGTGCCGCCTTGCTGAAACTGCCTCTCAAAGAGCGTCTTAACGGGCCAAACTTGATTCTCAAAGCTTTCTCCGGCGCACCCCTTAGAGGCTGGCTCCTTCTTCCGGACGCGGGCCGCCCCTTTTCTGCCCTACCCTGCCCTGCATCCGGAGAGGTCCTGGACCACCCCCCGATCGTAACGAGCCGGGGCTCGGCCTTATCGACTGGGAAAAATGACGCGGAGGAATTTATTCCCGTTTATCCTCTCCTCCGAGCCAGGAGCCGGGATTCGATCCCGTCGGAAGGAGTCTAGGGCCGCGATTAATCGAGCCCTTGGCCCGAGACGCCGCGTCTGCGATCGCCGATTGGCGTCGCGGCGCCGCCCCCCGCCTTTCGATATGCAAAATTGCTGAATACGCCCGTAAAACGCAGCTGCGGCGCCCGCGTGCCAATATGGTGAGTGGACCCATTCTCCGGGGTACGCCGGATGCCAAACTCCTGTCGGATGGCCGAAATTGAGATATTCGAGATATTAACGCTAGTCCCGGGAGGAGGGGTCCGGAAGTCGTCCTCGAGGCCCGGGCGTCGTCCACCTTCGGCCCCGGATCCGCCTCGAAATTACAAATCGAACTCTAATTACCTCGGACGCTCTCGGGGGTGGCTCTGATCCTGAAGTATTTATCGCACCCTGCCGAATATTACCGATTTGTCACCGCTATTCCTATATTTTTCTATAGTTACACGCACGCGAATGGTAGATGCTGAAAAGCTCCTTTTTGCGTGTATCTTTTATCGCAGAATGGAGATAAACGCGGGGATATCAAGCGAAAGGGTTGACTTGCACCTGAAATATTAATTGCACCTTGTTGAAATTACCGATTTGTCATCGCTATTCCTTGACAGTTCCACGCACGCGAATGATAAACGTTGAAAAGCTCCTTTCTGCGTGTACTTTTTATTGAGGAATAGAGATAAACGCAGATAAATCAATCGAAAGGGTTAATTCATTCCTGAAATATTGATTGCACCCTGTTGAAATTACCGATTTATCATCGCTATTCCTTGACAGTTCCACGCACGCGAATGATAAACGTTGAAAAGCTCCTTTTTTTATTGAGGAATAGAGATAAACGCAGATAAATCAATCGAAAGGGTTAATTCATTCCTGAAATATTGATTGCACCCTGTTGAAATTACCGATTTATCATCGCTATTCCTTGACAGTTCCACGCACGCGAATGATAAACGTTGAAAAGCTCCTTTTGCGTGTATCTTTTATCGAAGAATAAAGATAAATGCGAGGAAATCAAGGGAAAGGGTTGGCTCACACCTGAAATATTAATTCTACCTTGTTGAAACGACCGATTCATCATCGCCATTCCTTGACAGTTCCACGCACGCGAATGGTAGAAACCGAAAAGCCCCTTTTTGCGTGAACAATTTTATCAAAGAACCGAGATAAACGCGGGGAAATCAAGCGAAAGGGTTTACTCGCACCTGACGTTAACAAAACGTCGCTCGAATCGGGGGGCGAAGGTCCATTGAACGGAACGCGACATAATTGGAGTAGCGGTGCCATGGAAATGCAAGTCGATCGCGAGTGGCGTCTCGACGGTCGGCAGTTCCGCTGCGGATCCGCCGGGACGCGGAAACGGCCGCGGCCGCGCCGCCACGCATCGTTGTGCAGGGTTGCGTAGGGTTGTGCAGGGTCGTGCAGGGCTCGAGGTGAGAGGCGAGAGGGTAGGTCGCCGACAATGGGCATTGTGCACCCGCCATAACCAGGAACCGAACGCGACAGCTACGCTCCGGTATTGTCCGAGTGTCAGGGGTGGTTCCCCCCAGCCCCTCTTCCTCTTCCTTTTAGAGGCACCGCACGCACCCCACCGGTACTTCCGGGCCAGTGATGGCCCCTTCGTACTTCGCCGGACCTAATGGGCCCTTCCTCGTTTCTTCGACCTCTTCCGGACATCGGCGACTCCTCGTCTCTCCCTCTTCGAGCGAAAGAACGAAAGGCAACTGGAATTTCCCTGGTTAGGGACGAACGAGAGAACACCGACACCGAGAGACTCTTCCTCCGCGACTTTGGGGAAGCGCCTTCGTACCGGGAAACGCATCGCGATCGGGCTTTATCTCGGCCCGATTAGGCGATACCTTTAATCATTCCCGACGATAAAGACACCTGATAGAGATTCGCCTTTCGGGTATATAAAGTGGGGAATGCACAAGGTGAGGACAGTTCCGAATTCTCCGTGGGCCTACCTCTACGTCGAATCGCATAACGCATCTGAAACCAACATGAAAGGTAACCCGCTTCATCCCCTCCTTCATCCCGGGAACGATTACATCTCGGAAACGTCCAAATGACGTAGAACCTCGAGCAAAGTGTCATCCCGGACCTTGAGGACACCCACCCTCTGTTCGGGTCGTCGATATTAACCCTTGGGGCTTTTCTCGCAGTGATACTCGGCCTCACCTTCTTGGCCCTGGTCGCCATCACCTGGAGTCTGGACAGCGGCGACGTCCCCGTCGACTGCCCCGAAATCAACGAGGAGAACGCCACCCTCCTGGCCAACCCCTACGACTGCGGCTCGTACTACGTCTGCGAGACCGGGGAAGCTATCTTGCTGCAGTGCCCTGACGATCTGCACTTCAACGACGAGCTCAAAGTCTGCGACTGGCCATACCGCGCGAACTGCACCGCCGTGCCCAACTCGTAGAGAGGGAGTCTCTTTTCGTCAAAGGGTCACCCCCTGGACCCACCCCGGCAATGTGCGAATAAATCCGATGGAGTCGTCCGTGCTGGCGAGCGCCACTTTGGGAACATCGAGCTCGATGTCAAGAAATCCAGCAATTTAGACGCAACAACGACATCGGGGGCGACACCGCATCATCCGGATCGCGCGATGCACCCTCCAAAATATCTCCCCCTAGTCAAGTACCTCCAAATCGACGAATAATAAATTCATGTACAAGTTTAAGGTCGCTGGCCAGCCATTGCCGTGAAATTATGTACTTACTCGACGCCACCCCATTATTGGTGATAATAAAGGTTTAATATGTACTAAAGGGCTTTCCTAATTTATCTTACGTTACACAGTGATAACGTTAATAATCGAGACGTTTTTCGAGTATCTCCAAATCGATGAATAATAAATTCACGTCCAAGTTTAAGATCGCTGGTCAGCCATTGCCATAAAATGATGTACTTACTCGACGCCACCCCATCGGATATTGGTTATAATAAAGGTTTAACATGTACTAAAGGGCTTTCCTAATTTATTTTACGTTACACAGTGATAACGTTAATAATCGAGACGTTTTTCGAGTATCTCCAAATCGATGAATAATAAATTCACGTCCAAGTTTAAGATCGCTGGTCAGCCATTGCCGTAAAATGACGTACTTACTCGACGCCACCCCATTATTGGTGATAATAAAGGTTTAATATGTACTAAAGGGCTTTCCTAATTTATTTTACGTTACACAGTGATAACGTTAATTATCGAGAAGTTTTTCGAGTCCCTCGGAAGGGTAGGTGCGGTCTCTTCGTGGCGCCTTTCCAAGGAAACGGCGTTTGACGCGTAACATACGTGTCGACGTTTGCATCGGCGATATCTCGAATGCCGTTTGTCGCGCGAGGTGACGTTTTCGAGGGCGAAGGGGGTGGAGGGGGTGCGAAGTAACGACGTCTCGGAGAGGGATGAAAGAGCGAACGGATCGAGACTCTTCTTATCGGTGGCAGTCAGCTACCGGGTAGCTACCAACTACCTTTTCCGACTCCGGGGCGGCTCCTATGGCGCGAGGAACGCTCAGCGCCCGGGGAATGTTAATGGGTTCCATTCTGTGTCAAATTGGAAATCGATCCGAGTGCTCGTCATGAAATAAACGAACTAGGCACCGCCACCGCGGATTCGAGCCGGGAGGGTCGACCCGGGTGTGGATCTGTATTTCGCGGGTGCCCGGAGTAAGGAGGGGTCCTCTTCGTTAATTCCGCCCCTAGGAGGCGAAAAGTCGCTACGCAAAGGGTTCCCCGAAACCCCGGTGGGGGTGTAATCCCCCCGAGTTCACGCCCGGGATCCAGGACGCAGCTGGCCGGTCTATATTGGCCGGAGATCTGGATTTTCGCGGCGCCCTTTCGCCGGGGAGCGGCTACGGGAGGGCGGATCCGCCCTAGTGGGCGCAATTACCCCACTAAATATTCACAAGTTCATTACGAGCGGAGTTGGACGGTCTGCCTCTCTCCGGCAGCTAGGCTTCGTCTACCTTTCCAAGCCGGCCGGTGAAATATTCCCGCCAGGGCCCGATTACGGCAGGGATACACCCGAAAAGCCCCCGCTCGGGGGGTGCGAAGTGGGAATCCGTTTTGAAATTCCCCCGACGCGATTACCGGGCCGAAAGTTGGCACGCCATATTCCCCGGAATCCTGGCTGGCGATATCTTATCCGGGAGATTCCGATCGACACGGAGGCGCACTTCTGCCTCTCGAAGGTAACGAGAGGCCACTCGCGCCGCACGTGCGTGTCCGGGATTCCGCGTGGATGGACCACTTTGGACCGGTCCGCGTTGTTTCCGCGACCCTCCTCCACGGGGGCCTTCCCTTCGAGTGTAACGACATAACTCTCCGGTGTCGATGGGACGGGGATTTTTGTGACGTCGAGGGTGCCTCTCGGTGCCCCCGAGTGCCCGGGAGGAGGACGCCCACCCTCGACGCGTGCGTCGACGCGGAAGTGCGGAAAGGTGCGCGGTTGGTGCAGGACCAAGGTTTTTTAAATAAAATCCCGGGTACCCCTGGCCGCGCGGAAGTGCATATCCGCGTCGACCGGACTCGAAATCTCGGATAGGAAATTCCTTCGGAAGCCATCACCTTTTTTATTACCCTTGCGTGTTTCGGGGACGGGGAGATTTATACACCTTTTCGGGAATTCCGCGCCTTCCGCGGGCAATTAATTCCGGGGGCCGAAATTTATAAAGCGTGTACGGATTTCCCGGGGGAGGAAATTGAAGAGCCGTCGAGAGGATGTCGCCGCGCGACGGAACGCGCTTACTCGGACGTATAGTCCCACACATCGCCTTGCGGGTGGAGGGAAGGACGATCGACAGGGGTCCTCGTCGCGAGAAAAATACCCGCTCCGGAAACAGGGCTTCCCGTAAAAGCGGCATTTCAGGTCCTCGTAACGTCCCACCGAGATCGGGTCCCGGTTGGGATTCGGGATGCGCGAGTATTTCTCTTCACCCTCCCTGGCGGGGGAGGATTCGTTCGCCACCCCTCAAGAGGGGGCGAGAGTTCGATCGTTCCCCTTCAGGGGGTGGTCGGTGCGGATCCGAGCTGGGTCCGCCAAAAAGGAAAGAGAGGTCCTCTAATTCGGGATAATTTCCCGTGCAACGGAAGAAACGCGATTCCCAGGAATTTTCTGGGGAAATCTTTCTCCCCGCCATTTCCCTACGCCGAGTTGGACGTTTTATTAAGCCGAGGTATAAACAGGCCGCGCATTCCGCCTCCGCGGCTGACAAAAGCCGCGCAATTCCGTGCAATTCATCCTGGCATAATTTAAGCATAATTTTCAGAATGGACGAGGGTCAGTAAGGCCGATTTTTGACCTATGGCATAGTAATTTTTCTTCTTTTGGGGGTTTTGACGGTGTTTTTTTCAGGTTAAAATCTAATTCAGAATACAATCTTTACGATTCTGTAGTTTATTTCCGATTAATAATAGTGAAAATGTTGTTCTACGGGCTCGCAAAGTTGGTTCGGATCGCGGTTTAATAGCAACTTTGGCACTTTCTAAAGATACAGTGTAATTAATAAAATTATTGCAACTTCCAAAATGTATGTCATATGAAAGTTCGGTACATTGAGTGTAATAAATCGTTTTCTTCTGCAAAAACTGGAGTGTTTTTATTATTAACCCCGATTTAGTAACTAACAAAGATCTCACTATGGGAAAAACTATAAATCTTCAAAACTCAGCGACAGGCAAAAAATCGGCCTTATTGCCCCTCGTCCATGCGCCCCGAGAAATAATTTCCCCCACCGGGTGAATCCGATTTTTTAACACCAATCTTGCGTCGCATTTCGGCTACTCGAAAGACGCGTTTCGCGTCTAGTAACAAAGATTTCACTATGGGAAAAACTATAAATCTTCAAAACTCAGCGACAGGCAAAAAATCGGCCTTATTGCCCCTCGTCTATTCGGCCCGAGAAATAATTTTCCCCACCGGATGAATCCGATTTTTTAACGCCAATCTTGCGTCGCATTTCAGCTACTCGAAGTACGCGTTTCGCCGCGAGTAAACAATGTCGGGAATAAGAAGTTCGTCGAAAGGGGGATCATCTAATTTCTCGAGAAGTGTTTTAACCGCGACCTTGATTACAGATAACGAATGAATCGTGCCTCGGCGGGTGTTGACGATCGGCGACCACGAGGCATGACGATCGATATCTAAATCACTTAAACCCACGAAATTACATTAAGCGGTGACGCGCTCTTTATCAGAGGAATCCTGTTTTCGAGCTCGTAGTCCGACGTGACGTCAATCGCACGGGACTTCTTCCTCGTTTCGATATATCTCTGGAACGCTCATTAATCTGGCCACTAATAAATGAGTCCACCCGTTCACCTGTCCGTCACCTTATCACTGGATAGCCGCGAAAAAGTGCGCCGCGAGTCGGGAATTCTTCCCAAAGCTCGAGGTGCTCTAATCTTGAAGGAAGTGTTTAAATTAAAATACATGTATCTACTATTGACAATTACCCTATGTTTCGTATATCTCGCAGCCTGGGATGATGACTTATAAGACAAATATGCGCGTATGCCTCTAAACTAAAGTATTCCGAATAAGAGCCAATTGCTCGATTGTGTGGTTTAGAACAAAGTTTTGTCAAGGTTTGTCAAAAATGTCAAAGTTTTAGATAATTTGGTGTACCCAGTTTGGAGACAAGATTTATAAATATTTTGCCCTTTTTTTATGTATATATCCCACTTTCATATGTAGGAGGTATTTCAAATACACGTATCTACCATTGACAATTTTCCTATATTTCGTATATCTCGCGTATGATGGCTTATTACAAGACAGATATGCGTGTATGCCTCTAAACTAGAGTATTCCGAATAAGAGCCAATTCCTCGATTGTGTGGTCCAAGACTGACTCCTTTCTGCTCATTGTTCCTAGGGACAATCTTGGTTTAGCCGTATGAGTTGTTTAGGAAATGACCATGTCTTCTAAACAATGCTCATGGCTTCTAAACAATTCTCACATCTTCTACACAATTCTCACGTCTTCTAAACAATTCTCACATCTTCTAAACAATGCTCACGTCTTCTAAACAATGCTCACATCTTCTAAACAATTCTCACATCTTCTAAACAATTCTCACGTCTTCTAAACAATGCTCACAACTTCTAAACAATGCTAACGTCTTCTCGCCCGTGATCCCTGGAATAGGGTATGCACCTCCGATCATTTTCCCTTTCTCCCTTTGTGAATATTTCCTTCAATCTCAAATATCGGAAGAATTTCTAAGCACTCTGTGCCACCTCGAGTCGCGTTCTTAGGGTGGATTTATGCACTCGCAGATATTGCGCTGCCCGTAAATGAGAATTTAAGTACCTGGAACGCGTGCCTCTCTGGCGTTTCTATTTTCGCGAGGCGATAAAATTCGACCGGCATAAATCTGAGTTAGGTGGGAATTCCTCGGCAACTATCTCGCGGAATAATTCGCCCTTAAGGTGATATGAAAGTGTCATATATACATACCAAACAATCAAATTTTCTATAAAACTTTTCTCCAAATTGGGCGTAAGGAATCATTTGAATCTTCATCACGAGATTACGGAGTACCCAAGGAAGAAGGCGATGCTCGTGAAATTTCATTTTTCGAAAGAAACACTGTGTACTTATCTCGGACAAGAGCCCAAAAAAGACCTTTTTTTCGAAAAATGGAATTTCACGAGCATCGCTTCTTAGGTGAAGAATGTAAAATTGGGCTATAGGACCAGGAGTTCTATGAAAGGAAGGAATAAAGGACCGCGGTTATGAGATACGAGAGAAACAAACGGAAAGCGGACTTGAAAGAAAGAAAAGTCCCCCCAAATCGCCGGGAAGGGCTCCAACCCGGCAGTCCTTGGTATAATGAGAAAAATGACTAATTAATCGTACCAGGGTCTAGGGGGAATATTCGGGGATATTTGCACCCTACGTCGTCCGTCGCGCCTGCCGGTGTCACTTCTCTCGGTTCAAGGGGAAGTCAAAGAAGGGCCGAAACTACCCGGTAGCTGGTGGTGTCGCCAAAGAGGTAGCTAATGAATCGCGGACCGGCACCGACGTGGACACGAAAGGGGCGAGTCTCGGTTCCATTCGGTCCGCGCAGCTTGTTGGTCCATCTAGGTCCCCCTGGGTCCTTCGGGGTCATCCCGAGTCTTGGCCGAAAACGTCCCGGGTCCCTTTCAGCCCCAAAATTCGGGCGGATGCCCTCGAAGGATGCATCTCGACTACCCAATGAAAATCCTGGGGAGTCGAGATGCTTCCCATCGGGGCTGTTGAAAAATCCGGGAAATCGGAAAAATCCCCGGACGGGATCCGGAGTGCTTTCGAGGGACCCGAGGGTCCCTTGGATTTTCGATCGAGATTTCTAACCGCGAGATAGGGATATGCCGAGTGACCAAATTTCCGGCCAGCCAGTGCGGCCTCTCATTAGGTGTGTCAATTCGCCATCTGCCGGTGTAATTAGGTGTGTTACGAGGAGTCCGAAACGAGCGATTCCCCTCGCAATGGCCAACAATCAGCCCGGGAAGCGGGGCTAACACGGCTAATCGCATCGCCGATGGCTCGTCATTGATTATCGCGCGTTTTCCCGGCCCAGCCTCGGGACTTCGCGGAGGTCGACGATTGCGCAGCCCCGTCAGGATTGCGGCACCGAATTCGCCGATTCGACAGGCCAGGACGTGACACCTTATCTTCGGCCGATACGCCTGGATAAGCGTAGATTAGGTGGCGGTGAGCACGGCGAAACGGATTCCCAGCCGGGGCCTTCGCCGAGGATCGGCCGACCTGGGGGAAGAGTCGTCTAGATCGAAGCTGCCGGTCGTCTCGGCGCAAACTAAACGACCCGGGGGTGGTAAAAGTTAGGAGACTCCCCGGGGCCAATATCGGATTCTGGACCATAACGCGGATCGCGGGATGGCAGTCGCGGAAAGCTGCGACAAGTCGGCGGGTCTGCCGTCTTTCAATCCCGGACCGGCGAGACGGTCGTAAACGAGCGCGCCGCACGGAAGAAAAACTGCTAAACGAAAAAGCCCGCCCCGGTCGGATCGGGTCGCGCGATCAAACGGGGGAAATAATGGATTTCGGCCAATAAAGATCGCCCGGTCGGATTGCTCGTCCCGGGGCAGCGGCGTGACCCGGGGATAATCGGGCCCTCCCGGGGTTAATAGATTTTTTTCTTTTTTTTTTTCCCCCGGCGATTTGCGCGACTACCGCGACTTCCGGCGATTCCCTTACGACCCCCCGGCACGGCAGGTCGAGAGGATACGAGACGCCACCCTTAGGAAGTTCCAACATGACTTATGACCTCCACCATGGATTTTCAGGGTGCACGTGATCCGGTCTTTCGGGAGTCCGAAATTTCCGTTCCGGACCCCGTGGGCCCTTGGAAAATCCCTCATCTCGATCTTCTCCTGGGAATGGATCCATTGTGTTATGGTTTTTATCGGTGGTTTTGGAAGACGGGACCATGGGTCCAGCTCCGTCCGGATCTTTCCATCCGGGTTATCCGGCAGTGGGGCTAATAGGGCAAATCCGCGTCGGATGGGCTCGGAGTAGCCGAGTCCGTGCGGTCTATCAGAGATTAGCGGGTCGATCCATTAGGGGGTGATTTAGTCGTCGGTCCCCGAGCACTCAGCGTGGCGGGGCGGTCCCCCCTGCGAGGCGGGGGCATAATCAGCCGGGAATGAAGTATGCGCGCTCGGGGGGCATATTCGCGGCGGCGGTCGGGTGGGTCCGGCCGAGGGGTGGCGGCGGTCCCAGGGGCGCGATGTGTCCCACCCAATTACAATGTCCGGCACTTCGCTCTGTCCAAATACAAACAGGGCCGCTAATGCGCCCGCTAGTGCACCAACTCGCACCCTGCACTCTGCACTCGATATCCGTCGACGATGCGCCCACTGTCGGGGCGCGAAAAACCACCCCTTCGAGATGCGACATGGTGGAGGAGGGGTTTCAAAAATTCGATAAAGAAAAAACAATGACTAAAAACTAATACTAGTGGTATCAATTTTAGACGTCACAGCACGATCGCGCCCACTATCAGGGCGCGATAAACCGTCTCTTCGAGACGCCTCATGGTGGAGGAGGGGTTTTAAAAATTCGATAAAGAAAAAACAATGACTAAAAACTAATACTAGTGGTATCAATTTTAGACGTCATCGCGCACAGCACGATCGCGCCCACTATCAGGGCGCGATAAACCGTCTCTTCGAGACGCCTCATGGTGGAGGAGGGGTGCTAAAAATTCGATAAAGAAGAAACAATGACTAAAAACTAATACCAGAGGTGTCAATTTTAGACGTCATCGCGCACAGGACGATCGCGCCCATTATCAGGGCGCGAAAAACCACCCCTTCGAGACGCCTCATGGTGGAGGAGAGGTGCCAAAAATTCGATCAGGAAGAAATAATGACTTAAATCTAATACCAGAGGTACAAATTTCAAACGCCGATCGTTCGGAAGGTAGCAAAGGTATCCGAGGTCCTGCGTAACCGTCGCGGTACAAGGACGCCCGGCGTCGCGGGGCACGGCCACTGGGGCAGCGCGTCGGTCAGCTGCGCGGTCGCCCGTTCGATCGCTAACGAGCGATTCGATCTCGATACAAGGGTCGAATCGAGGCGCCGAGAGGTGCGCGAAAACCGGGCGGCCGAGAGAAAGAGGCCGAGAGCGGGAAGAAAGGGAGAAAGAGCGAGAGAGGACGGCCAATTACGGAGAGCAATTAACGCTCACGCTAATTGCTAATAAAAGTTACAATAAGTAATTAGTGCCCCTCCAGCCCGCCGTCCCCTGCGATGCCCAGGCATAAACGCTAACCTCGACCGCCCTTGCGTGGTCTTCCCTCTTGTTCGGAGGGCAACTAGCCGCTCGCAATTAGCCTAGCGATAGCCCCTGCGCTTTTTCGTTGACATCCATTCTTCGGCCCGCCGAACCGGGGACATTTCAAGCCTCCCGTAGGATGCCCATCGATTCTGCGCTAGGAAAAAGCCTACTTAGGAATAAAGGACTCCCATCCCCGCCTCGCGGGATTGCCTCGAATCACGAGATTTCCTTTCCGTTTCAGCCAGGAGCCGAGCCCTACGCCTTCGTGGAGTTCGACGAGCACGCCGGGGCCTCGACGGCGCTCTCGGCGCTGAACCATCGCCGCTTCCTGGACAAGGTAAGCGCCGCCGGTCCCGCGAATTAGTCTCGCCGGCGACGGAGACGACGCATCCGGAGAGCGGAACGGAGAGAGAGATGAAGGACTGGAGAGAAAGGGGAGTCGAGTATTGGAAGCCAGCCGGAATAGCTAATGCTCGAATATGTCGTAGTTTGGTGGGATGCGGTCAGAATTATACATGCTCCGCGATACATGACCCCCCGGTCCCCCTCGGCCGTACCTGGGCGTCGCGACGCCGCCGCGCGGAGTTACTCGGTTAGTTTAGATTCGCTCAGGCAAGTTTTGATGTCGCTCCCACCCCCCCTCCCACCCCCACCCCCCCTTCGCCGCCTCTTACACCGTAACTCCGACGACGCATTACTAATGCCGAACTGGTCGTAATAGATTGGATGCCTGAAACTTCGGGAACGCGCTAATGCAGCCCAACGTCGCGCCCGACGCCCGGCCCGTTAGACGCCGTAACGAGCGACGCAGCGAGGCGACGCCTGTCCGCCTGGAAAGGGGCCGAGGGATTGGGATCGGAGGTTTTTCTTTTTTTTTTAGGTTAGACCCCCCTCGTCGATTTACCTCCGGATGCCCGTCTGACCGAAGCCGGCTTTCTCCCCTGGCGAGTCAAGGGAGCGGTCCCACCTCGCCTCCACCTTGGACGGCCGTTCTTCTTCGGCTCTATTATTCCCCCGGCAAGTCCTTAAGGAATTTTAAAAATTCCCTCGAGCAACGTCTACCCACCCCTCGCCGCCGGATGCACCCCCGAGGTCTTCGGCCTTCTCGGTCCGGGTGCATCGCGGGGGGTCCTCCCGTAAATTCCGATCCTTCGGGCACGCCGACTTTCGTCCTCCTTGGCTCCTCGGTTCGAGCCGATGGGAACTTCCCTGCGAGGGAAATCCTCCCAGGGAACGTCCCCAGGTTCGCAGGGGTTGCGCAATGCGGTCGGCCGAGGAGAAAGCGCGGCTCTCGAGGTACCTACGTAACGAGAGGGAATTAACCCGAAGTTTAACGCTCGATACACCCACTGGTCCGACTTTGTCGCGACTCCCTTCCTGGTGGTCGCTCTGTCTCTCTTATATCCCCCGCCGACCCGTCTGTCCGTCTCGCTCCCTCTCGTTCTCGTTCCGCCGCTCATTAGGTCGAATTATACCCCGGCTCGGTGAGACTTTCCCGGGTACGCGACATGGTTCCGGCATGCACAGGGAATGGCGCCCTTGGCTGGGGGAATTATTAATCCCGATAACCGAACTCCTGGGTGCAATCTTTTCCCTGCACCGCCGGAGCCGCAGGTGGCGAATCCGTCGGTGTCAACGGCCGAGATCATTCCGGCGGATTATCCGGCGCAATAAGTAATTGCGAGTTCTCGCTGAAACCGGAAGTCGTAGGCAAAAGTGATTCCGACGAAAGTTGTTCGCCGCGAAGGGAGGGGCGACTTTTATCCGGGACATTTTTTAACTGCGTCTAAGATTAGTTCGGAAAAGGAGATCGAATCTATCGGTGCGTCTTATCGGGGTCAATGGCTGAGATGCTTTCGGTGGATTACGCGGCGTCCTTAGTTTTCACGAGTTTTCGCTGAAACCGGAAGTCCTAGATAAAAGTGTTTCGAACGAAAGTTGGTCGCGGCGATGGGAGGGGCGACTTTTATCCGGGACATTTTTTAACTGCGTCTAAGGTTAGTTCGGAAAAGGAGATCTTTTATCGCTGGACGCGCCCGATCTGCTGGCGGGGGATTCTCCCTCGGGACGCGCGTGTTCTTCGGGAAAGTGGCGTGCCCTTTCGCGTTTTCCGATTGAATCCACGGCCGGGAATCCATGCGATACTCAACCCGCTACGAGTTGGCTGTGCATCGGTACTCGACGTGACTCGGATTCGTATTAATGCGGAGCAACACCGTGAAATTACCTACATCCGGAGGAAGCTTCTCCTTTCCCCGCCCCGCCGACCGTCCACCCCTCTCGCCCCATCCGACCCCCAACGCATCCCTTTTCTCCACTTACCATCAAGGCACGTCCGATAATGGCGAGCGTTTACGTTCTTTTTACCTTTAATTACAAAAATCCCGATATCCTTCCTTCATAGACCTCCCGCTCGAGCGATAAAACGCGGCAAGCACTGATAAAAATTAAATTGACATACTCAATCATTGATCATTTCCATACTACAGTGAATTGCAGTAAAATGACATTGCTCCGTAATATCACATTCAGCATGAAAGTTAAGTTAATTAAATATCATAGCCTAACATTACATAGAATTCACGTAAAAATCCACTAATACGGTGAATACACGATGTTAGGTGTATGTATACATTATCTAATTTATAATCTTTCCACATTTACGTTTCTCTATGTATATAAGCCTTCAGTTACGAGGTATGTAAGAACGTACGTAAATTTCCATCGACATTTGTCAGGGTGAGTACACCTTCTCGTACCGTTAAAAAGGAAATCCACGCGGCCACCGATAAAGAAGAAAGAAAAAGAAAGAGAAAAATGATATGCGTATATTCGGGGGGAGAATTTTCCGGAGATTCGTTTACGGCCCCGGAGTTCGAAAAGACAGGTGGGGACGGTCGTTAGGGAAAAGCGACTCGCAAAGAGCTTTTCCCCTCCATCCCTCCACCCGATCGAACCCGCCGGGGGTGGCAGGAGATACGGGAGTCGCAGAAACGGAAATCAGTTGGGAGCACGAAGTTACGATTGAGATTTAAGTTATTGACAAGCTACTTTGGCGAGCCCCCGACGAGATCTCGCCCGGTTTATCCCGGTGGCCCACTGCCTCTCTGATTTCCCTCAGGACCGAACCCTTGAGAAACCATTCTTCCGCCCACAATGACCCCCCACGGTGCGCGCCCGCCACCCACTTATCGCGCACGTCCTATCCGGCGACGTAGGGGATTTTTTAATCTCGCGATGCGCCCGATTTATCGCCCCCCCGAATTCCCCCCCCCCCCAGGAAGAAAAACCTCCCGTCGGAATCCAGCGGCACATTTTTCCCGAGCCTTGGGGGCCCCCTCTGGAGTAAACCGCGGTGGAAATTCCCCGAATTTTCCATCGGCTCCTCCCTGAGGAGGCGGAAAAGCGTAGGAATCCGAGTTGTCCATTGCACCGTCCACCGGTAGGGAACCGAGTTTTCCCGCTAATTTTTCATCCGGCCGATGGAAACGTGCTCTTTGAGGGCGCGAGAGGATAGGATTAAACCCCTACCGAAAACAAAGGTCCTCGCTTGGAGGGCCGTATACGTTCAGCCGTCACATGAGCGACTCGACTGGTATCACGGGTCCGTAGTACAGAGTATATACGGTATATTACCAGAGTGGCGTTCCGTTTAACCCCCCCGGGGCGGGGGCGATGCGTTTTCCGCCGCGAGCCGGCCTCGTCGCAGTGTCCCATTGGCCGCGAGCGCATACGCCGTCCCTTTCGCTTCGACGGCGAACACCATTCCGCGAGGATTAAATATTGACTGCGATTCTGATTTATAGTAATTGCCGGGGGGGAGGTCCACGGGGGGTGGCTAGCTGCCCGGAGGAAAGCCATTCCCGCTACGCGGCGCGGCGCTTCCGCGCGGCCTGACGGATGCGCTCGCCGAACCGTTGCGGACGTTTCTCGCGCGTTTCCCCTGTCGCCCTGTCGCCGTGTTGGCCTATCCGCTTTTATTTACCGTCTTTCGTTAACCGAGAGACCCCGGGACCCGATCCTCGAGTTCACGGGAACGCTACTAGATCCCCATGAGAAATTTTCCCCATTTTCCCGAAATCCCGTCACTGGTCGACGCTCCTACGCCAAACCGTCGATCTCACGGGCGAAATTTAATCCCAGGAGAAATTTCGATTTCATACCTCTGTATCGACTGTACGCGGTTTCGTTGATGGCTGGAAAAAAAGGCGTGGAAAAACGATCCGATCTCGATGACCTGGTGCTAACGTCGCTCATTCGAGAGGTTTAAGAAAACGATACTTTCCGCCGAGTTTGACAGGCTCAAAATCCCGGATAATGAGACTCGGTTAGGGTGTTCGCGGCTGTATGTGTACTTGGGGCGGAACTCTACCGAGTTTCTTAATCGACCTCGGAATCGAGTCCGTCCAGCCGGATTGTCCGGGGAAACTCCCTTCCGAATACCGGCAGGCAGATGGTACCGCTACCGAGGCACGTTCCGGCCCGGCCGCGGATCCAGGGATGTGGGGACCGGGTCGACTTCTCTCGAGGACCTCGATCGATCCATCGATCGTCCACGGAGAGGCAGCCTGGCCGATTTCGGGGCATTCCGCGCTTTTAACCGAGACGGCACGGATTGATGCATGGTCCTACCTTGCGTTTTTCGGGCTCCCGGCCCGGAACGAGGAGTAATGAACGATTCGTTAATTGCCGCTAATTAAGGATAAATAACGGCGGGAGTCGCGCGAGGGGTTTGGGAGACGCGGAGGTCACCGGCTAGCCGGGCCGGTGATTTACCGGTAGAGCAGCAGGCGGCGTCCGATTATTTTTGGTTTTAGTCCTGGCGGCCATTATTTTTGGTCTCCCGCCGCCGCAACCTTCGACTCCGGAGCCCGCCGGAAATTTAGTGCGTACATGCCGGGGCTTAAAGTGCACCACTCGCCCTCGTGGCCTCGCCTTTTCCTGCCCTCGGGCCGATACCGGTCACCTATTTTTTTTTTTTTACATAATTACGCCCGTTTCCTCTAGATATTTCCGCAGGTGGAGTCCCCTTGCAGATGGAAGGGCGCCATCGACCCCTGGATCCCGACCTACCCCACCTGCGGCGCAAGGCATCGTATATGACACTTCCATATCATATTTTCGGGGGGGAAGTCCCCTCGCAGGTGGAAGGGCATCATCGACCCCTGGATCCCGACCTACCCCATCTGCGGCGCAAGGCATCGTATATGACACTTCCATATCACATTTCCGCGGGAGGAGTCCCCTCAAAGGTGGAAGGGCATCATCGACCCCTGGATCCCGACCTACCCCACCTGCAGCGGAAGACTACTCCCTTGGAAATCAGTAAATACGATTTCCTTCAATTTCATATGATGAACAACAATGCGACTCGGTAACAAGTGATGGTCTTAAGGGGATACGATATTGTCATATACACATATATGACACTTTCATGTCATATTTCCGCGGGAGGAGTCCCCTCGCAGGTGGAAGGGCGCCATCGACCCCTGGATCCCGACCTACCCCACCTGCAGCGCGAGGCATTACCGTCGTTTCAGCTTACTAGCACATAAGACACTTTTTTCGCCTTGATCCCTTTCAGATGCGAGTATATCGATCACCAGAGAGTTCCAAATTGCCGTCCAATTGTCCTTCGTTCCTCATATTAGAGTCTTCAATAATTGGATATCGATTGAAAAGTGAGAGCTCGATGACATTTGTTTCTGGTTCGGGCTAACTTGAGCGATTTTATTAAAAACCGCAAATTTTCAAAGTTTCAGGATAATTCCAAGGTGCTCACGAGTCATGTGTCGAAGTTTCTGCTCGGGATTTCGAGCTGATTTCCATATGATTTCGAGCGTTAAAATCCGTGATTCCGTAAGTGAACACCCCCAAGAACTCCGTACAGGGCCGAAGAAAGCCGAGGATCGCCCGGTAGTTTGTATTAATTCCTCTCGGATACAATTAGTCGGGCCATTCGTCAGGGTAGTTTCATTAAAGTGGGTCCCATACTAGAGGGCTGACCGGGAAGAACGGACTGGACGAAAAAAATCGCAAAGTCCGTCCCTCCTCTTCCTCTCTCGAGGGAGCATCTCCTGGAATTCCGGGAAACCCGCGTCGCATCCACTTCCGGAAGGAGGCGAGGTCGACGGGGGGTCCAGGACCCCGGCGCGTCCGATCGAGAGGGCGAAACACGTCGGAGGGGGATCGGGAGAGAGATCTACTCGTAAATTCCGCGGATCCAGGCGCAGGGTGGCGCAGTCAAGGTTAGGTGCATCCGAATAGAACCGACGTAGTGATTAACGAGGGAGAGGAGCCGACCGGGCGAGTAGCGAGTAGCGAGTCGCGCGACCGGGAGGGAACGAGGGGGCGGCCGCGCGTCGGCCCTCTAATGGAAATTAAATAAAAGAGAATCGAATGAACTGTAACCAAAATTCAGTGTTCGCCCGATGGAAAACAAAGGGCCTCGGGCTCGGGGGTGTAAAAGAGTGGGAGAGAGACGGCGGATGGGGTGGGCGACGGAGAGAGGGATAGAGCGGACGGACGGATCCGGGAAAGACAGCCAAGGGGACGAGGAAGGGACGATCCTCCCCGGGGCGAGAGAGAGGAGGACGGATGCTGCTCGGGGGTGAGCGGGTCGGAGAGAGACGGACCTATGGGGGCTCCATGGGTGCGACGAGCGTCGACCGAGCGACGAAGATCGAGCACCCTGCGCGCCCGAGAGAGCGGAGAAATACGTATCCAGTTAGTTTTACACTGCGGCTCCAATTGATTCGAAATCGATTGTCGTTGGAGCGATTTTCAATTGATCGATTACCGTGGGGGGGCTGTTCCTCGGGCGCCTCTCCGAGGTAGGGGCGAGCCCCGCCGATTGCGCCCGTTTTTTACGGGCGTTTGTTTCGGCCCGTCTTTTCAGCCCTATCGCCCACCCCCCAGAGGGAAGTTTCTTCCCCTCCGTTAGCGTCTCTTCTCTCTCGGTTGACCCGCCGCCACTTCGAAGTTAGACTAAACATCAACAACCCCGCGGAGCCGGAAGGGTTCCCCGGTGGAAAACGCTAACCTGTTCCGCATTAAAATTTTCCCCGTGCGAGGAACTATCCTCCCTGTTTATTGATACCGAGGAGGACGACGTCTCCCTACGGCGACCTCTCCGCCGGGGAAATTAATTACTGGGAGCTCGTCCGATCGTCCAATCTCCCGGGGGCCGTCTTCCGGGCGTTTAACGGCGACCTAGCCGTTGCCCCGTATTTTTTTTTTTTCTTCTCCCGCGTGCTCTCGGCTGCGGATTGTGCAATTTCGAGGGAAACTATTTCCCGGCGTTAACGCGGCGGGAGGTAGCAGCCGGCAGCCGTTCTCGTCGTTAAACGCGTGCGACGCGTTAATTAAATCGGCGGACGTACCTCTACGGATGAGGCCCCGGGTCTTCGACGAAACGCGGACAAAACGCCGCGGATGATGGATATTTCGAAGTTACCGCCGTCCCGAAGTTGCGGGAGGAAATGCATTTTTTTTTCTTCTCTAACCCCCCCCCCCCCGCAAAGTAGCCGCGAAAATTCCGTCCGGATTACCGCGTCGGACCTTCCGCGCGTTCGCGTTTCGTCGCTTCCAGGGGAGGCCTTCCCGAAACTATCCCGAATTCCGAGATACTGCCGAGTAGAGCGGCTCTCCGGGCGCGGCGGAAACGCATCGGTGCCGCCCGTGGGCGAATTCTGGCGAATTCCGCCCATCCGCCGTCTAGCGGGCGGATTAGCCTAATTCGCGGCGGAGCCACGTAAACGTCGAGAGTCGTTAGCCGAGTAGCGAGTAGCGTGTTCACGTAGCGAGTACCGCTCCGAGTGCTCTGAAGAGCAGTAGACCAAGATGGCATTAGATACGTAGCGGCGGTATCGCTGAATTTCCTTTGTTCGCCCAAACCGCCCAGAGGGCGAAGCGACACGTACCGTCCGACGAAACGAGTCCGTGGGAACTTCCTTCCCATCAAACTGAAAACCTCCATCCGAATTTCGGCATCCCTCTCCCGCTGGACCCGATAAAAGGAATCGTTCGGATGGTATCTCATCCTTATAAGTGCGATCGGGTGATAAAACGCGCCAAGATCCGCGAATGCGAGAAAAGATTGAGGTAGATACAGATAAAGATGGCATTAGATACGTAGTGGTGGTACCACCGAATTTCCTATAAAAATGCGAAACGTACCGTCGGATGAAACGAGTCCATGGGAACTTCCTACCCATCAAAGTGAAAATCTCCATCTCGGGAATTCCTCTGAATTTCGCCACCCCTCTCCCGCTGGACCCGATAAAAGGAATCGTTCGAACGATACCACCCCCCCATGCGCGCGATCGGGTGATAAGACGCGTCAAGATCCATGACTTCGAGATAAGGTTGGGGTACAAGTCGCACTTTCCGGAGAAAGCGCACCGTCTCATAGGAGGTGGGCGAGTGGGGTAAGAGAGAGGGCGAACGAAGGGTCGAAGGAGCGGCCCTCTCTCTCCCCCTCGCGGGCGCAGGTGGCGAACAAAGGGGGGCCGGAGGCGGTGCGGGAGAGCAAAGGGGTCTGCGGAAATAATGAAAGGGTGTTTATCCAGAATTAGATCCAGCCCCCGTCGCCGCGGCGGACGGTTCCCGTACCCCCATAGTCCATCGCTCGCTCATTCGGACAAATTAGCCCGGCGGCGGGCCTTTGTAGTCGCGCGATTCAAAGGCCCCGTTTTACTTTCCCGCTCGCGCACCCGAGTTGGCACGGCTCTTCGACACTTCATTTGGACAAGCCTCGGCGCTCCTCGGGAGAATAAAGGGTTCGCCCGCGTCCCGAGAGAGAGGGGGTGGGACTCGCGACTCGCGGGGGGTCGCCCTCCCGAAGACACCCCCAGGTGATCGATGGCCACGGTGCGGGGGAAGGATTTCTAAATAAATTCGTAAACGATATAAAGCACGGACGGTCCGTCCACGGCGTCGACGGGGTGTGCCCCTCCCCCAGGGACAGGGGGGAAGAGGGGGACCGGGCGCGCCGCGATCCATTAATCTCGGGAATTAAAAGAAAATTAATTACACTCGTTGCAACTCGAGTGGGCTCGGGGTGATGGACGACGGGGAGCGGCTAGACGCCTAGTCCGAAAGAGGGGCTCCTGCCCCCCCCCCGGCGAGAGTTTCGCACTTCGCGAGATGATGTTTTTTTTCTTCCATTTTCTCCCCAGCGTCGATTCAGGGGGTGCGGGAAATCCTGGGGGGTTGTCGGTCTTTCGGGGCGCGAGGGGGAATTTCGAGCCTGAACGGCCGGGGGGAGGTGTGCGCGATTTCGTGCATGGGGAATCAGCTTCGATGGGGTTCCTCTCGATCGAGGCTCGCACCCCTTAGCGAGGAGTGCACCCCTCGCGTCGGTGGACGCGTAACCGCCAATTAACTATCGACTTTCTGGAGTCGAGTCGCGCGGGCCGATCGATTATTACCGTAGAGCGATAATAACGGCGCGGATGTCGAGGCGAGGCCGCCGTTACGGGACGCTAACAACGACGGCTCCCCTCCGGAAGCCCGAGGAATCCCTTCCGCCGATCGATCCTCCTGGATGCGAGTTTCCGGAGCGGCGGTTCCGCGTTTGCCGAAAAGGGGACACACCGAGAGTTTATGGGAGGTGCGAGAGTATCGAGCTGTTATCGATCGGGGACGTAGCGGCGGTCCCCCGATTCTTTGGGTAAACGTTTAATAAGGATGCCCCGAGGTGACCTCTTCCTGGGGGGGGGATAATTTAAATGGCTGGCTTCCCGGGGCCGCCGGAGGTCCGTCCCTCGGAGTCGGCCTCCGGGAACGGCTCCTGGGGGCAATTCCGCCCCGGGACGGCGCGCTCCCGCGCGGAGACTCCGCTTAAATATTCCCTCATTTCTTATTCAGAGTATATTTCATTCGTTCGTCGGTTCGTCGACTCCCGCGATCCTTCGTCTCCCGTAATACATATTCCGACATCCCCCGGCGGCGCCCCCCCCGGCCCGCCGGGGGCGACCGCCCCCTCGGCTCTCCGGCCGGCGTACCGAAAAATTCCAATGATTTGTGCGACCTATCTGCATTTTAATTACTACGAATAATATTCGGAATAACCGTGGCCGGGCTCTCTCTCGGGGGCGGTCGCCCCTGCCCCACGCGTAGTTCCCCTCCCCCCCCCGACTTCTTCGTCCCGCCCTCGAAGGAACGATTACCGTCCCCCGAGTGTCCCCTAACGATTGCCGATTGTTTTTTGGCCTCGGCGCGACCCGGGGGCGATCGCCCCCGACCGATGCTCGACCCTGGGGGCGCCGTCGAGAAGACGCTCCAACTCCAACCGAGACGGTCGATCGACCTCGCCGCGGACCCCGCGACGCTTATTAAAAAGCCCCCAACCCTCGACCCGCGGTCCAGTGCGCCTCGTGACAATGCGCGATCATTAGGGTCCTCCCTCCGGGAGGGAACGGCCCGGGGTCCTCGACGCCGGCCGGGAGTTCCAGATCCCAGATGCCGCTTCCTCTCGTCGGCGAACTCCTAAACGGGCGAAATCAACGAAATCGACCAAATGAAGGGGGGACACTCGGCGTAATAATTAGGTCTTTTTATTTAAACCATGGGGGGAGAGTTAATTGCGAGGGGATAGGGTATAGGTACCCAGTGACCGCGAGGTTCCCTCCCCGGTCTCGGACCATGGACGTGAGAATATATGGACGGAGCCCAGAGTCCCATTTTAGACCAGCCCGCGAATCTTCAGATCGGTAAATCATCCCCTTGATACTTCCCGTTTGCTCTTATTTCTTTTTCCCTCCCCCGGAAGTGACGACTAAATCTCAGCCAATCGGGAAGCTGAGAGTTTGGCTAACCAATATGGGCCCTAACTGCTCATTGTTCCTCCGAGTTCTTCCTTCCTTCCTCTCTGGCTTGGGCTAATTCCATATATCCTTCCGTTCATGTTTCGGACGCGTTCCTTTCCCCCCGGCGAAAGTGGAACTCCGCCGTTCCCGGGACCGGGCTTGCGCCCTCGGCTGGCTCTCACCGGCCGCGTCTCGGGCCGAAGTGGCCCTCCCTCGGGGGCACTTCCCCCCGGGCGGGCTGCAGCCTTTTCTAATTCGCAAGTTGGCCGCAGCTGAGCAAACGCGCGTCCCGTGGTTCCCTGCCGTTCCCGTCTACCGAGTTGAGGATTTAAGTTCGGTCCCGTAGATAGGAGCGACGCCCGGTAGCCCCGGGGGCAGGGCGACGTCGCCCCCCTGCGAGGGTGTAGGCGTCGTACCGAGACTCGTACCTACTGCGCCGACCCTCGGGTACGTCCAAGTGTACGTACGGTGTACACGCGGGTACGTACACTCGACACGGCGAAGTACCACCCCTGCGCCTCCGCTTCCTAGGAGGCTCCCTCTCGCCCTTCTGCAGCCTCACGATAAGCCGGGCCCGAGTCGGCAGATGTCGCAATATACTCAATTGTAAATTACCGAACGCATACGCGGCAAAGTGCGGCACCCGGCCGCGTCGATAACGCCCGATCGGGGGTAAAAGAAGAAAAAAGAAAAAAAAATAGGAAGAAATTCGTTTCTTTCGTTTATCGACCCAGGACTTCGGGAGATTTCTCCCGAGCGCCTCCGCGACTCCTCCGGGATTCCGCGCTGGAATAATGCACCGGAACCGGGACTCGCATCCCCGATGCAAATTAGCGCGCCCCGTGCATCCGGCTCGTAATTCAACCCCCGCCCCTTGGAGGCGATTTACCCTTCGACTATTTCTCCGCTCCTTATCGAGACGTCTTCGGCCCCGGAGAAGAGCCGCGGAGGTTCCTCCCTCTGGCTTCCTTATCACTTCCCGCCCTGTCCCATTATACGAATATTAGCCATCGGGGAGCCGCGAAATTGCCGGGACTTTAATAATTTATTTTAACGCCATCGTCGACCGAGTGGCTAACGGTTACGGCTCCTAGGAATTTATTTTTCATTAGGCGCGTCGCCCGAAGAGGTGGAGGCGCCCCCGGGGGGCGGCACGGCGGACCCCGCGGAAGCTCCGTCGCGACGCCGGAGGGAATTCGTTTGACGACTCGCCCTTCAAGGGCCTCGCCAAGATTTACGCTGATCCCGTCATCGATGCGCCGCCCTGGAATGACATCGATGCCCGTGTAATCGTAAAACGGGCCGCGGGTCGTAACGGCGCCGTGGCATGCAATATTTAACGGTACGACGTTACGCCGTAACGACCCTCGACGTCGGAGCTCGCCTTTCCACGGGCTCGATGGCGCCCCGACGATACGAGCAACGGCGAGGCCGTTGCGCCGCGACGTCCGAGTAGACGTCTGGCCTCGACGTCTACTCTGACGTCTGCGGCGAGAAAAATCGCCCTTCGTTTTCCGGCCCAGGGACCGGATACTCCGGTTCATTCGGATCTCTTTTTTTCTCGCATACGAATTGATTTGCATGAAAAATGTTGCGCTATTACGAAGTCGCGTAATTGTCCATTATTAGAATGTTGGATTCGAAACTGTCAATTCCGCGTGAAAAAATGTTGCACGGTTGCGAAGTCGCGTCATTTCATTGTTCATAGTTAGAAAGCCTTATTCGAAACTGTCAATTCCGCGTGAAAAATGTTGCATGGCTGTGAAGTCGCGTCATTGTTCATCATTGGGAAGTCGCATTCGAAACTGTCAATTCCGCGTGAAAAATGTTGCACGGTTGCGAAGTCGCGTCATTGTTCATAATTAGAAAGCCTTATTCGAAACTGTCAATTCCGCGTGAAAAATGTTGCATGGTTGCGAAGTCGCGTCATTGTTCATCATTGGAAAGTCGCATTCGAAACTGTCAATTCCGCATGACAAATTTCGCATCGTTGCGAAGTCGCGTCATTGTTCATCATTAGAAAGCCGTATTCAAAACTGTCAATTTCACGTGCGAAAGTTAATCGTATGAACTGGAGTTTCGGGTCCCTGGACGAAGGCTTGAACAGAATAGGCAGAAAAAGATGAAGACTCGATCCTCTTGGACGCGATCATCGTCCCTTGCCGATCGGCCGCCCCCGGTTGAAGTACGCGTCGATCTCTATCGGCGGCTTTGTTACAGGTGCCTTCCCTTATATGTGCCCATAATTATGAAAGTGGTCTAAGTCAAAATTAAAAAAAAAAATGAGTTTATCAGTCATTTCACGCCATATTATTTCAAACGAAATTAATTCAATGTAATTTCGAAACAAAAAATACATGACTTAGACCACTTTCATAATTATGGGCACATATCTTCGTTGCCCCGGAAATTTGCCAACCTTAGCCGCGAGGATGCGTCTTCGGCGTGTACTTGACACGAAGCATCCCCGGTGATGCGATTTGCACGTATGTTTGGGATGCACTCAGCCAGACAGCCAGTCGGGGGGCAAGCCGTCCGACGAGTCAGCCAACCGAGCGGGTCCCCCGGTGCACCTACGCGTCTCCGCCACGGATTCCGCTCCCGACGCCGCCAGCCAATTCTCCCTCGAACCGCGAACAAAAATGTGACGTGCGTCGCCGGCAGCATTCCGCGTCCAAATCCGCGGAAGCGCTTCCAAGGTGCACCCTTTCCGACGCTGCGAGGCGGCCGCGGAGGTGCATCCGAGGCTTACCGGAGATTCGCTTATTTCTTTAGATCCCCACCCTTGGATCTCCTAGAGATTTTGAAAATCACCTTCGAGTAGCATTTTCAAGTATCCCAAGTATGAAATATCAGTGCAAGTGCAAGTACAAGCACCCTTATTAGGCGCAACGCGTCCGACCTAGCGCGGCCTCCACCCCTACGTCTGGTCGCTCGCGGCGTTACCTACTGCGCCGAGGAGGTATTCTCTCATTAAATCATGGATTTTCATGCTCGAAGTGACGGGGAAATCAGGTGGAAGCAAGCAGACATCTCGGGAAATGGTTGGAAATCACCGACACATTTTTACGATTTTAAGGCCGAACGTCATTTGTTACCGAATGGTATTGTTTAACATATGAAATTAAAAGCAATGCGCTCTCAAAGAACGAAATCATGGATTTTCATGCTCGAAATGACATGGAAATTATTTGGGAGCAGGTAGAAATCCTTGGAAATAGGTGGAAATCATCGACACATTCTTACGATATCAAGGCCGCACGTGACACGTTACCGAATTGCATTGTTTAACATATGAAATCAAAGGCAATCCGCTCTAAAAGAAGGGAATCATGGATTTTCATGCTTGAAATGACGTGGCAATCAGCTGGCAGTAAGCATAAATGTTTGGAAATAGTTGGAAAACATCCCCACGTTCTCGCAACTTCAGGGCCGAACGTGACTTGCTACCGAATTTCATTGTTTAACATATGAAATCAAAGACAATCGTTTTAACTGACCAACCGCCCCTCGTACTGCATCGTTCCTGCCCTTGCCGCAGGAGAAAAAGGGAGTCTGGGAAGGTATAAATACCCTAGGATGTGTACCAAAGTTCCCTAGGATCAGCCTAGCGGGGCATTAATCGCGCCGAAATTGGGTGGAGGCTCCGGTTTCCAGGACCCCCCGACGCCACCCGGCGTCGAGGCATCCTTGCGTGGGACGCGTCGCCCCACATACGGTGGAAAGGCTTTTAATCGGACCACGGTGTCCCTGTGTTCTCGGACCCCCACGTACCGGGGGCGCCGTTACGTCCTGGGATATGGACGGCGACTCAAATGGCGCGTTAAACGAACACCCTGCGCCCGGTCCACGTACGTGCACGTCGCCGGCTGCATCTGGGGGTGCATCCGGCGCGTCCCGAGCATCCTCGCGGCCAAAGTGCATCCTCCGATTCGGCAATAAAGCTCTCCGCGAGCGACGGGACGGTTCGAAAAAGCGAGTTAACAAAGGGCGCGTTTCCAATCACGGGAGGCTCGCTCGGCCCTCCCGGGGGCGCTCGCCCCCGGCCGGCCTCTCGGAGGTAGGGGCGCGATGGGGCGAAATTGATGACGAATAAATGATTCCCGCCTTCGCGCCTCTCGAACCCAAGATAAGCGACATAAATTTCAGGAGCCGGGGCCGCTTGCCTCCTCGGCTCGTTCCCGGCGCCGCCACTCGGATGATGGCCTCCTGTGCGCTCGCACTTTTAATATTGCTCGCGTCAGTGTTGAAGTATTTACGGCTCTCGCCGCGTATAAAAGCACCCCCGAGTACCCCTGGCCACCCCCGGCTTCCCCGCGACCGGGAAACGCGGCCTTCTTTCCACGCGACCCTGCCCGGAGACTCCATTTTTATTTTCGCGGGGGACGCCTTCCTGCAATTGCATTTCCCGTTCGAGCAAACGGCGATTACCACTCGCCAATTTTCAACATTTTCCGACCAGGATTCCCTAAAGGGAGGACCAAGGGGGGACACTTAACCCTTTGCACTCCATAGGCGCCTCTTATTATTTCTAATGCTCCAAAGCATAAATGTCTCGGAGTTGCTGCACTCTTAAGTCAAAAAAAAACACTCAGTGCAAAGGGTTAAGACATCATGACTTTAAGGCGATGTGAAAGAGGTCTCGTTTATGAAACTCTCCATCGGACTGGGTGTGCCGAATCGTTTCTAACTTGAGAATATGAACGTAAAGACCATAAGGAAGGTCCCGACTCATGAAATTTCAATTTTTTTAACCATTTGTTTATAGATATTTTCAAAATTTCCGATCAAAACTGATATCTCATGAGCGTCGGGACCTTCCTTGTAGTCTCGATGTTCATATTATAAAGTTTGCAAAGATTCGGTACACCCAGCTTGAAGAAAAGTGTCATGAATGCAATTGGCTCTTCAGATGCCACTTTCACATCCCCTTAATGCTCGAAATTACGTACAGACCGTAAGTAGAAATCCGCGGAAATCGTAGGAAATCACCGAAACATTGACACAATTTTAAGGCCGCCTATCACTCGTTACCGAAACGCATTATCTATCACATGAAATAGAAGGAAATCGTTTCCATTGATTCCCGAGGGAATAGCTTCCCGGGTAGGAGACGATTCTCGAGAGGGGAGGGAATAAAACCCGCACATGAGAATGAATAAAAAGCAGCGGTTTATCATTAAGAAATAACGCAGCCCAGCATTCATTAGCATCTTCTCCGAGCCGTGGGGGTATTTCCGAGTCCAAAGGGGAATAAATAAAAAAGAAAAAAAAAAAGGATAAAAAAGGAAAATAATCCCCCGCCGCAGCGAAACGTGGCCAGCTCGTCTGTTTATCCGTAGTAAACCGCGTTTCGAAACCTCAGCGGAAAAAGTACCGCGTTCGAAACGTAGGAAGACGAAGATATAGCCGAGTTGCTTATCGCGCGATGAGTCGAAAGAGATAATCCCTAAATCGAAAGGGGTGAGATCCTGGAATAGTAATGGGCGCTCGATCGACGCCCGGCGTCCATTCGCGTCCAAGGAATCCGGGCGACCAGCGTCGCCGGGATTTCTCGTAATTTCGGGGCGACAACAAACCGGCCGCACCGGGAATCGCAAGAAACTTCCAGGAAGAGCCGTCAGTTTCCCTCGGGAGGGAACTGGCTCTGCCTCCGGCCGTGTTTTGCCTCCTGGAGCCACGAGCCGTCTTAAATAATTGCCGGCTTTGGCGTGTTTTGCGACGACCGGTCGGTAAGGAAGCTGACGTTGAGAGACGCCAACGGGGACCCTACGACGCCGTTGGGTCGAGAAGGGCGAGGAAAGCAGAGCTTCCACCCAGAGAAAGAAACAACCCGTTAAACATACAAGAAAATCAGGAAAGTGTACGGATTTTATACTTTGCAATATAGACAGCAGATTATTTCCGGTGGCGTCTCGATAAAGCTTTCATTCCTCAAATTCGTAAAAATTACGGATAAATATCTGCAACGATTACGTACAGGGTTGGGTAATTTAGCGTTTTTCGAGGTTTTTCACGTATATTACGTAAACCACGTTCTTTACCGTAGAAAACTAGTAAATTACGTTTCCAATATGAAGAATGCCGCAAATGTGCGATACATGGCATCCGCTAGGTTATTAACATCTTCCAGCATGTATGTAAACACGTAAATGCTTTTATCGAATGAATAAATTAATTCGGCGCTTGTGTTCAACATTATTTTGACGTAATCCAGTATAATATCAACTTTCTAATTAGATTTATCATTTTCTATTTAGAAATAGAAGGGAGTAATATACTCCGCGCTCATGTAGAAAACTAGGAATGCATTACATGTACTATACGCGGAGAAAATCACGTACATTACATGACGTACTATGCCTACCCAACCCTGATTACGTATAAATATTTAAAAGGGATTCGATAAACATCCGTTCCCCTTAACCCGTTGAACCTATGAAATCTGCAGATTTCTTCCGCAAGGCTAGCAAATATTTTTAATCTCTCTGAAATTAAAAATATCTACCGAACAGGAGTGGTTGACTTACTTCTTTTAAGACGATGAGTCCTTTATTGTAGGCTGGGCCGCCGAATCCTCGAAGAGTGGAGGTGCGAAGAGGGTCGGCGGGGATTAAGCACAACACTAAAAGCACTCGCGAAAGTCGGACGTTGCACTAATCGAAAAGAAACCCCGTTCTCGAGATTCCGCGATAATTCTCCGAGACTAAGTACGCGATGTGCGTCCTCGGTGACGATCACAGACAAACAAAGACCTCTCTCGAGATCAGCCCGATGTCCTCGAAATTCAGAGGAGAGGGACGCGGGGAGGGCCAATCGTCGGCCCTCGAAATGTCAACAATGAGACGTTTGAAAAGAATCGTAACATCCTCAGCTTGCGACGATGTGAATGTTAAAGTGAAAATGAGTAAATGCGATTAAAAATTCACCAGAACGTTCGAAATTCAATTACCCATGTGTATTTACGACTTGTCAAATTCGGAAAAAGAAATTTATCAGATTATTTATCCGCAGTTTCCTATACTGGATAATTCATTAATTTCTCAATTAACACGAAAATTCGGAATAAAAGGAAATACAGGTCGGATAGAGAATACGAAGATACACTTTAATTTGTTCCTAAACAGTCGTTGGAATAATGATTTCGTGGGATTTCGACAGTTTTACATCCATCTTTTTATCATTACTTTCCTGAAATGACATATGGAACGCTTCAGTTCATATAATTCTTAACGTACACTGTAAAAGAGTTCAACATAAATGTAAATGTCGGTAACGGAACGCGCCAGTTAATGTTACCACTTGGTTATTCAAAACGGCATTAACTCCAAAAAGAGCACAGATGAATTTTAATTTACCGACCTTTATTAAATTACTCAGCGCATTTAATATCATCTTAAATTCCAATATTCTCGTCACAATATTAAGCCACAGTTGCAGGTGTTTTTACAGAAATGTTTCCATAACCTGTACACGTAAGAAAGTGAAAAAACCTGGATTAATCCATCAATGAGACAGTTTTAAACCGCATCTTGAAAAAATTCCAAAGGATAGGCTCCTGTACCTTGAAGGCTGCTATTATTCCCGGCGCAGGGGACTTTTTACGGACGGCGGTTCAAAAGGGCCGGCATAAAAATTATAAGATTCATAGGAGAGAGCGAAAACCATAGCACGTATAAGGGAGAGGTGGGATCTGAAATTCGGCGAGTCGGGGGGGCGATCGCGAAGTACCTTCTCGAGATGGTCGGGAAAAAGTGGAGGAGCCCTCCCTTCGCCGCGACTCAATTTCAATCTCGAGCCCCCAGGGTGCCATTGCGAGACAAATATAATTATACGAAATAATCCGGCGTGCGAGAAGAGAATACCGCGAGGGGGGTCGTATAAAGCGGCTTAGGAGTAGCTACCACGCGAGTAGCTACTCGCGTCGGTAGCTTCTCTCGTGTAGCTTCCAGAAGAAGGCGAGTGCTTAATGGCCCGAGACTCCCACCCGGGCGGAATATCTTGAATGAAAGGGGGCGGACTGCCGATTCGTTAGATTTCTCTCCGGGCGACGGAATAACCCCAGGCCGATGGACCTCGCTCTCTTTCCCCGGGCCAGGGCTGCATCGCGGAAATGTATTCCGCACCCGTCATGCAAATTACCGAGGCCCCGTAGGAATGAATTTCCTAGATCGACGACGTCCCCGATTCGCCTGGATCGATCGGTGACAAAGGCCGTCCCTCGTTGCGCGATCCGGAAAATCGCCTCACCGTGGAGGAGGTTTTCCGCGTGCCTTCCCGATCGAAGACATCAATTTTTGATAACGATATCGCTTGCTGAATATAAATATGCAAGCGAAGGACAGGGGGGAAATCGAAGGGGAGACGTAAAAGATCGATCGCGATCGAGGATCGATCGATTCCGGAGGGATGGGGGGTGCTCAACGAATTTTAGCCGCGGTCGCGCCGCAAGCCCGGACACGGTTTCGCGCTGATCAGCAGAAATTAGCATAGGGAATTTATGCTGCCCTATAAATAACATGTTTATCGTTGTAATTTATGCGCGTCGGCCGCGCGTATCGGATCGCCCGTGGTGAGGTTCGAATTCGCGCGCGGACGTAGCCCGGCTCGCGCCGGAGGGAAGTAATCGGCGTCGCGACGCCCCAGCGTCCCAGAGATCCCGGTAATTGGGGAGCGATCTCGCGGCGGACGAGCTAGGGACGAATCGGCGGTAACCGGGGCCGAGGAAAGGGACCCTGGCTCGATGGAAGGGCTCGGCGATCGCGAAACCGGCGCGTTTCGGCCGCGCGACGAGAGGGCCGCGCACGAGTGGGATAGGTCGGGACGATGTGCAGCCATTTGCATACATATAGGGTCATTATAAATATACCGAGCTCCGTCGTCCGTCCATAGGAGGCAGGGCCGGGGGGGTAGAGGGGCGGGAGGGCAGCCCGATGGTTCCGCTTATCCGTTATTGCGGAGTCGAGCCGGGACATTTCGGAGTCTCGGCGGGATTCCGCGCCCGAGCGGGGATTAAAAGACCGCGGGGTGGAGTCGGCGGTCGCGGAAATCGGGAATTACGATCGCTCCGATGGAACGACGGTCGAATGCGAGAGCTTTCGAGATTCGAAAGCTTCCTTGCACGAGATTCCGTCCCACGGCCGCCGGTCGAAAGACCGTGCCGGTCCGTAAACGGGCCGGTGACGGGTTCGCGTCGGCGTTAACGTCGCTTCCAGGGTGGAGGCACGCATTGCGAATGCCAATAGGCCGCGTATACGGCGGGGCGCCGTTCCGCCTGCGGAATACATCGGCGAGTGGTGCGTCGCGGCCCTCGATGAGAAGCGGAGGGCCGACTTACCAAAAACTGCCAGGCCCTCGTCGACGCGGTCCCTCCGCGGCGGAGGGCGTCCGTGCGCGCGCGCGTCCCGCGCGGCTGTGCGGCGTGCCCCTCGGCCGCGGGGCTCGAGCCTCCCGCTCCCCATCCGGGCGCTCCCCTCCCCGGGCGGCGCGACAGCGCCGCCGCCGTCGTCGTCCCCGACGGCGGCGTCGTCGCCCGTCGCGGCCGCGATACATCGCGATACACGGTCCTCGCCGCCCGACGCAGCCGACGCGCAGGACGGTCCGCTCTCCGCACCGGACTCGCACGCACCCTCCGCGGGGCTCGGTGCCCCCCGCGATCGACCACCTCCGCTCTCTCGCACGGTCTCTCTCTCTCTCTCCCTCCCTCGCCCCTCCCCCTCGAGACGTCGTCCGCCACCCTCCCCGACGAAGCAACAACGTATCCTTCGGCCGCCGCGGGACCGCGCCAGTATCGTGGTGGTATCGCGGTTGAACCGCGCGAGCAGTGCCGTGCCCGACCGCCCCCGCCGCGACGACGGTGCGGCTCGAGCGGAGCGGAAACGCCGCGACCGGTCGGCCGCGCGCCCGGCCTACTCGAAAGCCCGCGTTTTCCCGCGCGCAGCCACACGGCCACCACCACCGACGCCGCCACCACCCCCGACACACAACAACCCCAACGAGGCATCCCCCCACTCCGAATCGCACAACAGCCTGAGCGGAAGTGCTAGTCAGTCGGCGAGCGACCTTCCGACGTCACGGGTTAGCTTATACCTTGGCATCGGCCGCCCCGGCGCTTCGGCTCGCGACGACGCCCCGCGACGGGAGCATGTGATTGCCGACCGACCGAGACCGGACACGCGGACGCGGCCGACACGACCGCACCTGCCCGACACCGGTCCGCAGGCCACGCGTCCAGACCGCCGCGGATCTCAGCTCGCCGACGGCCGCGTCGCGGGACCCCCGAGGGCCGCGGACCGACACTAAGCGTCGCCGATCGCGATCGGCGACAGGGGGAGGAGGCTTCCGACGTCGCAGCGGTGACGAGACCTCCACTCTCGAAGGAATCCAGGAATCGGCGCCGCTGACCCACGACCACGTGGCCGCCAGGACTCTCGAGGACTGCGAGGATCGAGCACCGCCCCACGTGTCTGACGACGCTCCGGTCGACCCGGGACGCCGATCGGCTGGGAAAACGCTCTACTGGAGCTCGTCCCGCCGGTGGAAGGAAGGATCGGACCGTCACACCCGAGGCAGGGCCTAGAGAGTCGGGGCTCCAGGCGGAGCTGAATCCGTCGACGCCGACGCCCGCCGTCAGACCGGGCTCCTGTCTCTATAGTGCCGGACACGCCTCTAGGGACTCTTTCTTAGACTCCGAAGTCTCCGGGACCGAGTAACGTCGACGGGAAGACCCAGGCCGAGCCCTTTGTGGCCGACGGACTCGGGGCGCATCTCCAGCGGCTCCTGGAAGAAGTGCGGAAGAGGTTCCAGATCGCGGATCTCAGGGCGGCGGCCTCGATCGTCCACGTAGATCTTCCAGAGAGGCACGATCCCGCCTCCGGGGGCTCCTCGCATCGACGGCGCGGGATCGGTCCCGACAATTCGGGGGTGGGTGCAGTGGTGCGGTTGCTCGAGGAGGACGGAAGTTGGGGTGGCCTCCTCTTCGTCGGGGAGCTTGGCTCCTGCCGCACCGGGTCCTGGGACCGCGGTGGTGGGCTGCCTGGTTGGCGTGTACCCGTTCTCCTCGACGGGGCCCAGGGGCCCCAACCTACAGGGGGTCCAGGCCCAGCAGGGCTGTCGAGCCTGTTGCTGCGGACATAGCAACCCCCCGTCCGCGTCGCTCCGGCTCTCCAGCCAAAGGGGCGGCCTATCGCTGAGGGTAGCGAGGGTGGCGTCCACCACCTCCGTCCGAGCCGCCCCCTACGCCCATCCCCAGCACCAGGGGCTGGGGCAGGAGTGCAGGTAAATACCCGCGGTGGCTTTTCATCCCGGGAAACACCTGTGCCCTCGAAGCGTGGACTGCTGCTGCGATTTTCACACTTTTTCCACGTTTTTTCGCCGTCCTCGTCGAGCCACCACCTGGACCTGGATACGTCGCGAGCAAGACTTGGCTTAAGGCGTCACGGTGGATATCTCGATAGGCGTACTTCGAAGTTCGATATTGGGCAGGTCACGACAGTATCGCGTCAAAGGGAACGCGCAAATTATTGGCAGTCCATGGCTCGATGGCTGACGGGATAAACGGGGAGCAAAAGAAGAGGCGACGGTGGGAAGCTTGACGCGAGATTCGATTCCCATCGAATAGGTCGGTCTTTCGATCGGTCGACGTAGACCGACTGCGGTAAATTATCGTTAATACCAGGATACTATTCTTGAGTTGATACGGATTTTTGTTTCGCATACGAATGGACTGGCAGGAACAATTTTGCATCGTTGCGAAGTCCTGTCATTGGCCAACGATTGCAAGTCGTATACGAGACTGTGAATTTCCCACGCGAAAGTTGATCGGTGATGAACTCGAGGATCGGATCCCTGGGACTCGATTCTTGAATTCATACAGATTTTCTTTTCGCATCCGAGCTGATTGGCATGAATGGTCTTGCACTGTTGCGAAGTCGCGCAATTGGTCAACGTTTGATAGTTGGATACGAGACTGTGAATTTCGCACGCGAAAGTTGATCGGTGATGAACTCGAGGATAGGATCCCTGGGACTCAATTCTTGAATTCATACGGATTTTCTTTTCGCATCCGAGCAGATTGGCATGAATGGTCTTGCACTGTTGCGAAGTCGCGCAATTGGTCAACGTTTGATAGTTGGGTACGAGACTGGACTTCGTATGCGAAAGTTGATCGGTGATGAACTCGAGGATCGGATCCCTGGGACTCAATTCTTGAATTCATACGGATTTTCTTTTCGCATGAATGATCTTGCACTGTTGCGAAGTCGCGCAATTGGTCAACGCTTGATAGTTGGATACGAGACTGTGGACTTCGCATCACGAAGTTGATGGGATGAATTGGAGAATCGGACCCCTGGACTTACTTCCACCGTCGTCGATTATCTTTAGGGGTTTTTTTGGGGTCGTTGAGTCCGTGACTCCAGAATTCTCGGAGCAAGGCCGCGTCCAAAAGTTGGGCCCTGCCGTAAACCTATACCCTGCGGAGAGGTGCACGGAAGCAACGGCCCGATCGGCACCTCGTACTAACACCAGGCCAATTTCGGACCGTCCAAAGGTGTAGGGAGGAAACGGGCGCAGTGGGTGGAGGTGGTGCGCACATCCTCGGCAGCCCGATGCTGTTCGTTCCGTTCACGGTGCCCACCTTCCCCGCGACGCATCAGACGTCCCACCCGCACCAGACGCATCACCAGCAGTTGGCCCCGGCCCAGAACCCGGTCCAGCAGCAGCAGGCACCCCAGCTGACCCAGCTGAGCCAGCTGAGCCAACTGAACCAGCTGAGCCAGCTGAACCACCTGAACCACCAGGGCATCCCGGCGACGACGCAGCCGACCGTGCACAGTACCAGCTGTTCGCCCCAGCAGCAAGCGACCACGCCGAACAAGGTAAAGTCCCGAGGATCCGACTAAGTCGGCCTAAGTCCCGATCCCAGCTGGTGATCCAGCGGCGTCCCGACCGCGTCCAAGTTTCCCATAAGTTGCGACCGAATTCGGGGCCGATGGAGGGTAACCGGCAAAGGGTCTTACTCGGTGCGCGTACCTCCGGTTTACGAGCCCTGTACTCGGATCCTGCCTCTCCTCCGGCACGAGTGCGACTGCGTACGCCGGTTTTATTGCCCTGGCGTGGATTCAAGTCAATTTTCTTTAGCGAGCCATAACTCGACGGAGGATCTCTCTGGTATGACCGGGAAGAGCGTCGGTGGCAAGGATTGCCCCTCCGTTCCGGCGGTCTCTCTCAAATTTCGACCTACGGCCGTTTGCTCCCTTACCGGCGAAACCGGAGCCGGCACCGGGCATGATGATTCTCCCCCGCGCCGGCACAATCGGCGTCGTCACCAGCTCTGATAATGATTTCACATAAGATTTCGTAAGAATCGGGAAGTCGCTGTTCCGGCATCCGGCTTGCCGAGTTGAATCGGACGACCGGACCGGCAACCGAGCCGGACCGGAGATTGTCGGATTACGGGGGCAAGCTCCCATTAATTTTCGTAGCGTCCGGGAAAAACGCCGGTTCCGGCGCCAGTTTCGCCGGGGCGGGGGCAAAGGGCCTTAACCGGTGGAGTCGGGCACCTCGTTCGGATAGACAAGTTGGACTGGACGAGCCTAAATGCGAGCCTAGCCGTTGCGTTTCCGCATATAACGCCTATCCCATTTCCAGGGAAACATCCCGCCCTGGGTCCTGCGACCCAGAGGTGGCTCGAACTCCCAGGGAAACGCACCCTTCGAGCCCTTTCGACGAACGCTTTGGAAATGGGTTTACTTCGCGTTCCTCTTCTTCGTTCCGCTTGCGGGTAGGGGCGCGGAATTGGCCGGAAGTTTTTGGCACCCTCGGTGTATAATTCCGCGGGGGTAGTGACAATAAGGGGTAGCCTCTCGCAAAGGATCGCGCTGCGAGGAGGCTTCCTCGCGGCGGAACCGTCTCGGAACGGCCGCGTCACTCCCTTTGTCCTCGGTCCGAGTCCGGGGGCCCTAATTTCCAAAAGCCGACGCTACCTCGAGCGCCTCGCGAGTCTCGCGAGTTATCAATGGGGAAACTTTCCGCGAGGCTGGGGGGAGTTGGGGGGGCGGAAAAAGAAGCTCGAGGAGACGATATCCCGGACGAGAAGTCGACGTCGTGGATTCCCGGGGGTGTAGGTACCAGGACCGAATTCTAAAGCGCCGCCGTCGCCCACGCCACCCCCCTCGGCGTCTCGGCGCGAGGGAAATGGCTGCCTGCTGTCGGTGGAGCGCGAAGAAGGAGCCGGAAGACTTTGAGAGTTGCTCGCGTAACTTTATTAATTAAAGCCCGTTAGGTCCTTGTTGCTCGATACACCGTGGAGCCATCTACCTATCCGGGTACTCGTCATCAAACTCTTCCGGCCGCCTCTGCGCGCATTTCCGATCGTCCCTTTTCCTTTGTCGCGCCGTTCTTCGGGGGACTCGAGATTTTCCCTCGTTCCCGGGCTCCATCCTCGCTCGCCGCCAATCTCCGTCCTGGATGGGGGGGAAAACGGGCCGCGGAATTATCTTTCATCTTCCTGGGTGTTCTCTGTCTTACCGAGTGCCTCGTGGGACTCCTTGGATCCGGCACCGCCGGGTTACGTGCCGCGCGGCTTCGATCGTATGTGTCTGACAGGCCTACTCCACCGAAGCGGCGAAACGCACGTCTCGCCGTGGATGTCTGCTCCTGTGGGGTACCCAGACCTCTTGGGGCCCCATAAGCAAGGCATATCTGTGCCTGATTGACGCGACAGCACCCCGTTTTCCCGGGTGAGGGCTGCCGCTTGAGCGTTCCTTCCGCTTCCCCCTCAATTTCCTCGTTTTTCGCCTCCACACAGATTTCATTCCCACACCACTGGATTCGCCCTACAGACACTTTGCATTCCCGCGAACTCCCGCAATTGGTCAACGTTTGAAAGTGGGAATTTCCGGAAGATTGGTCGTATGACCTCGAGAGTTGCGTCCCTGGAAGAAGACACCGACGCGGTGGCCACAGGTCGACGTTCCCGGAGGGGCTCCATCCCCGACGGAGATGATAGAAAAATATAACGGAGAAGTGAAAATAGTAGTTAGAAAGTGGCCTCCACAGTCGCCGGGGACGATGGAAGAGGTCCGGAGGGCCCCAACCCCTGTCCCCGTCCCCTGGCGTCCCTTCCGCAAGCGGAAGCCCCGTTCCCGGTTTTAAGGTCCGTAAGGTCGAGGACCCTCGACCCCGGCTAATGCCGACCGAGGTCTCCGTCCGAAATTGCCGATTGGTCGGTCCCTTTGAGCCCAGCTCGATCTCGTTAGCTTCGTACAATTACGCGGGTGGTGACGGAGGATGGTGAAAAAAGAGATCCATGGGGGGTTAGGAGGGGGTGGAAGAGGGAAGAAAAAGGGTCCGAGGTCGGGAGCGCTTGGCGCGTCATAATTAGTAAATTGCCTCGACCTCTGTCGGGCGGACGGTGAGGGATCGGGGGCGGACCCCCCGCGACCGGCCCGAGGAGACAAAGAGCTCGCGAGTCGCGGGTACCTACGTTACCGGCGGCGCAGTCAAGGGAATGGGGAGATGCCGGCTCGGCCGGTATCGGGGGGCTGGGGGGGCGAGGGCGGCCACGGGGGTGGGAGATCAAAGAGCCAGAGATGATTTCATTACGACACGCCACTCGTCTGCTCCGTTGAAATATCAAAAGAGTGCGAGCTCCGCGTACACCGAGTTCGCTGGGGGGTACCCTCCCCCTGCCCCCGCACAATGCTTTTCTTGCACCCCACCTTGCGGGCCCCGGCCGGCTCTACCCCCCACTCGGCCGCAGGGGAGAATATTACGAGTATTTGCTCGGCTGCTGCCTATCCGGGAATAAGTCCCCCCCCCAGCCGACGCGTCCGATGGGGACCTCGCCCTCTCTCCTGTCCGGAACCGCCGCGCCCAGGGGACCGCGGATATTAAAAAATTGCGGCGCGACTCCTCTTCTTCCACCCCCGGTTTTTCTTTTTTTTTTTTTCGTTAATTCACCCCGTCTCTTCGCCTGGCTTTCTAGTTTCTATCGCCCCACGAGATCCGGACAAATCCTGGGGGGGTCCATGGACGCCCGGCGTCCTCTCTGTCGGAGGACGCGGTTCCGCTCGCGGGGGCGGCTCGAGGAACGGGCCGCCCCCTCATACATAGTCCATGTCATCGGATAAGACGAGGGGCAATCGGGGCGCGACTCGTTACGCCCCCGGAAATGTATTACTTTTACCCGGGGAGCCGAAGGACGGCGCCGAATTGCAATCAATTTTTTATCCGGCGCCGCGGCGGACCGACGCTCCGGTGCCGTCCGGCTCCGCGCTCCTTTCCGCTCCGCGCCCGCTCCGGACTGATCCGGCCCGGGTTTCGTTCGGGCTGGCTGGCGTTACCCCGTGCAATCGGGATTTGCATCCCGGATCCGCGATTTGCATTTCAATTCCGCGAGTCTTCACCGACGCCGCCGCCGCCGCCGAGCCGCGCCGGCATCGCCGCCGTTGCCAAACGGCGGATACAAAACATAAATACCATTTCAAGGCAATGCGCAATCGCGTACCTATCTTGCGGGTAGAAACCGCGTTGCGGCTCGATGTCACCGCTGGGGGACCGACGGACGCGGATTAATTCAACTTTTTATCGTCCGTATTCCGCCGGATGAATGAAAGGAAAAAAATAACCGTCCGGATTTTTCGGGACGGAGGTTCCCGTTCGATTCCGCCGCGGCGGCCGCTCGGAAGTCTTCACGTCGACGGGGAAAAGGTCGCGGAATATTTCCTCGGGGGTTTATTAGCGCGTTTCGCGGTCGTAAAGTGCGTCAGGTGCGGACTAGAGCCCCCGTGCCCCCGGGGGGCGCTGAATCGCGAGCAGGTGGACCGGGGGTTAGTTTCACCCCCTTCCTTCGAATTGCAAATTTCGAGCTTGCAAATTTAGAAGAAAAAAAAAAAGAGAGGCCGCACGCGTCCTCCCATTGGCGGCGCTTTCGCCGGAATTTCCCATCGCGGGCGGATCGGCTCCAAACGGCCGCGCGGGGGCGGCGGCCCCCAGGTGGGCCAGGGTTCGTGTCAGCCTTGTAATGCGGACTTTCCCTCTCTCGGCCCTCCGGAGAGAGCTTGCAAATGAGAGTTTTTGCAGTGGCAGTATTTCTTGCTGAGGTTTTTAATCCCGCGGGTAACGCGATACCGGCAAGCATCTAGAGCCCGCTGGGCGGCGCACGCTATTCCGCCACCCCCAGCGTCGCCACCCCCAGCGCCGCCACCCCCTCCCGGTCCCCGTCCTCTGACTCCTCGCCGCGAATAAAATGCACTCGTTACGAGTGGAACACGTTGTTGCTTAAAGCCGAGCGCGCATGTCGGCCGCGAACACGCGGAATGCACATCGATCGGCTCGATCGGACGGTCTTCCTGCGGATTGCCTGCGGAAAAGGGCCGACGTCGACGGGAACACCTTCTCGATAGCGCATATCACGCTTCTACGCGTGTCTTCGAGGCGGAAGGTCGATCCTCCACTTTTCGCGTCGATCCCACCCGGACGTAATTCCAAGCGTTTCCGCATGCGGTTATAATTAATACGCGGAATGCTCGGCGACAGAGCGGGGCGCCAAAACCGGGAGGGGCCGTCGGTGCGCGAAATGGGAAACCGCGAGAAAATAAAAGGGCAGGGCCGAGGGGCGATAAACGAATCAACGATCGCCGGACCGGCGGACCCCCCGCGGCCCTCCGCGCCGCCGTAGAAATTGAAAATCGATTCGATTAATTGGCCGAAACTGGCGACACCGCGATTCCTGGGGGGTCGGACTGGCTCGACCGCGGCGACGTCGAATTTTCCAAGATATATATATATACACCCCCCCACACATACACACACGCAGGCGCGGAATTACTCCCCTCTTGTTATATGCACAAAACGTGCGGGAAACGTTGACGGCGAGGGAATCAATTCCCGCGAATCGTGTGGCCACTGGGCGAAGACGCGAAAATTCATCCCTCGGGAAATGCGAGAAAATTGGGGAACGAGTCCGTTTGACGTGAGAATTGGGCCGAGTCGGTTTGGAGGTCCCGGAGGAGGTTCTCTGATCCTCGACAACCGGGATTCCTGGTCTCGAGTTTTCCGCGGCGAACACGCGGGTTAAATCGCGGAGATTGCGCGGTTCTCGAAGGGGTGCGCCGGTGGGTGGCGGGGGGGTGGGACGCTCGGAGGGTCGTCGCGTTTCTAAAGAGGTCGCGCTTAACCCGGGGAGCCCCCCCCGTTCCGCGTTCGGCGTTCCCTTGTTACGAGGGCGGTATAGGTGGCCGCTTTAACTGCGCCCCGTACACCCACACACGGGCCCACATACACACTCTCGGGGGTTGGGGAGGTTATTTCATACGCGTGGCGCGTATTTCGTTTCCTTTGTGTCGCGTCGGATCCCGCCGCGCTCGTTTCTGCCGGAGTCGTCGCGCTCGACGGTCCTCCCTCTGGCGGCATTTGCCTCCCCCCCCCGGCCCTCCCCTAGCAAACACCCCGCCGCGACGTCGCGGATTCCCCGGAGGTGTCGCCGGCGAGCGGTGATTACGCGAGACTCGAAGAAATCCACCCCCGAGTTCCACGGTGTCGCCGGGAAGAGGGCATTTTTACCCGAAGGGGTTAGAGCGACGGAAGTCGCTAAATACCTCCCCCCAAGCCCCACCCCCTGCGTTATTTCCCGTGGGTACGACCGACTCGGCCTAGACGCTCCGGAAATCCCGCGGAAACGTCTCCCTTCTCCTCGTCGCGGAAAATTCGACGCGACTCTCCGTAAAAAATGATCGCAGAAGGCACCCCTGGGCGGAGGGCGTCGCGGCGGTGACGTCGCGCAAGCAGTTTCGGCGATTAGCCACGGCGCGGTCTATTGCACCGCCGCGGCAAGTACAACAACGGGAGTGGAGGGGGCGGTTTCAAAGGGGGTGGTTCCACCCACCCCCACCCGGAGGACTCGGCTCGCTCTCCGGAGCGCGCCGTTAAATATGGAAATCTTGTTTTGTTTCGCCGGGATTCGAGCCCCTTTTCCCGCGGGAGTCGCTGAGCGACGACCCTCGTGTTTATCCCTTGCCACCCCCCGCGAGCGTTATCGGTAACATCCCCCCGGCCCCGGGCAAATATCGGCGACCCTCGGCCCGCATTAATTAGCCGGAATCGGCCGCGCGGATTATCGATCGATCGATCCACCCCCTCGGGATCCAACCCCCGATCGGCCCTGATCCTTCCGCAGGGATGCCGGGGGCGGTCAACCCGTTCGGGGGTGACGGCTCGCGGGGGGGGCGCGGGCCGACGAGTCGACGAAGCCTCCCTTTGTCGTCGGGGCGCCGCCTGGAGACCCCCTCGCCTCGTTATCTTTTTATCCGGTACTCGGCCCTCACCCTCCTCCGACCATCGGGGAGAGAAAGCGGCCGGGGGGTGGAAAAGTGGAGGGCGGAAGAGAGCTCGAGACCGGCGTATACGTGACACCCACATTAATTATTTTTTCTTCGCCCTTTTGTTTTCCCTCCCAGCCGAGGCGCGGCTCGGCAGTCCCCCCGCGGTTCCTCCGCACGCGGAAAGAGACGGACGGCCTCTTCGAGCTTTGTCGCCGCTCGGCTTTCGGCGCTTTTTAACGGAGCGGTCTGTTATCTTGGAACTTTGCGATTGATCGGAAAAAATCACAATCTTAGTCTGGGGGGTGGCGTTTACTTCGAGATCCCGGCTACGGCGGGCCGAATCTACGCGGAATTCCGCCTGCGTCTCCAATTCCGCCTGATAGAATGGAACTTAGCGCCTCGTTAACCCACCCTTTGCCGCTTGCCAGTAAATTAATGAGCTCGCTGCAACGGGCCCTTGCATCGCCCGGTTTTCCACCCCCGCCCTATCCACCCTTTGGCCACCCTTGCCCTCCACCCTCGCGGGATTCGCGACTCTCTAACGGGTTCATTCTCGAAGCCGACGTTAAATCGCGCGTCGGCGCGACGCTTCCCTATCTAGGGGTGCTCGGGGACTCGGATCGGTCTCGTCAGGGGTTGGATGTCTAATTATCGTGAATGCACGCGCGATCCTCGAGCTTTGCGCCTCTGCTGGTTTCGGTATGGGGGTGCGGCTCGAGGGATCGAATTTTATAATTAATTTCTTATACCGTTTACGCACGTGCGACGATCCAGCGGAACGCGTCCATCCCTTGGCTTAATATTTCCACCCCTCCCTGCAACGCTTCCCACGTCGGGAGCTCCATCCCTGACATTTAGAAACAACCGGCAAAAAAGACGGTGGGAAAGCGTTCCGGGTCCAATTAACCCTTTCAGCCCCAGCAGCGGTGAACGCGTCCGAGCGACCCTTTCGATCGGGGTTGGGGACGGCGTCGAGGAAAGTCCGAGGGGCGGTTAAATGCACCGCTAGCGCGATAATCCCCTTAAAGCGGACAAGAATGAAGTTTAGCGCGTCGCAAATTCGCACCACATTTCGTGGCTCTTATGAATTTAAGCGCTCCAAGGGGTGGGATCGCGCTGCCAGGGGCGGGAGGAGGAAGGGGGCGAAGTGGCGGGAACGAGACGAGAGAGGGTGGTCCACGGTGGACAAGGGTGGTCTGGCAAGGTTCCGAGTTTCGGGAGGTCCACCGCGACCGGCCGGAATGAAGTTATAACACGGTCCCACCCCCACACCGAGGGGTGGGCCCGCCGCGTTCGGGTCCACTTTCCAGCCCCGACCGGAACTGGTCTTCTAACCTCGTTACCGTCGCCGTCCACGGGTCCACCCTCGATTTCGCGCGATTCGCACCTGGGTATTTACCTGGCCTTGAAATCGTCCCCAGATATCGCACCTTCCGCGCGACTTCAACCCCTGGACGGGGGTGAACCTCCACCGCGCTCGATCGGGAAATTTCAGGACATGGGTGAGAGCGGGTGTTCCGCGAGTCGCACCTGGAGGGGTATCCAGGTGGATCTGAAATCATCCCCAGGTATCGCACCTCTTGCGCGACTCCACCCCCTCGATGGGGGTGAATATCAACCGCGCTCGATCGGGAAATTTCAGGACGTGGGTGAGACCGGGTGTTTCTCGAGTCGCACCTGGAGGGGTATCCAGGTGGACTTGAAATCATCCCCAGGTATCGCACCTCTTGAGCGACTCTACCCCCTCCACGGGGGTGAATATCAACCGCGCTCGATTGGAAAATCTCAGGACGTGAACGAGAGCGGATGTTTTTCGAGTCGCACCTGGAGGGGTATCCAGGTGGAGCTGAAATCATCCCCAGGTATCGCATCTCTCGTTCAACTTCAACCCCTCAACGGGGGTGAATATCAACCGCGCTCGATCGGGAAATCTCAGGACGTGGACGAGAGCGGTTGTCCCCGGTCAGGTCTCATTTGGACGGCGGGCGTTCGCTCGCGTTTACGTCGAATTCAATTAGCCCGGGGATGATTACACGCGGTAATTCGCAACGTGCCGTTGCGTCCTCCCCCGTGGGCTCGCGGTTGCGCCCGCCTGTCTCGGTCGGCGATCTAACAATTAATTAATGAAAATTACGCTCTAGCTAAATTAATACCGACCGCGCGCGGGCTGGTGACGCGGCCTGCGGTCCGCGCTGCCGCGAATCACCGGATATCTTAATGAGTACGTAATTAATACGGACGCAGATCGGCGGGACGCGCTTCGGCTCCGAGATAGCGTCCTAACCAGGACGTACGGCTTTGTTCCAGACGTGTACGAGATAGCCGTATATCTGGCCGTAATGCCGTCCCCGACTAAACGCCGCGGACCACCCGCTCGCGGACACTCCTCCGTTATAATTAACAAGAGGTAGAAGATATATAAATTGGTCCATTCGCGGGCCAAAGGATTCTTCGAGGATGTCCCCGTGGGTGGGTTCCCAAAAATCGGACTCGACCACCACCCTGCCCCTAGGTGGCGCCCTGGACGGGGTGGCGGGGAAGTTTCGCGCGTCGCCCCTTACGAGGCTCGGTCGCCATGGGGTGGCGTCTAATAAATATTAACGAGAGCAGCGGCGAGATGGTAATCCACGGAAGTTCTTCTCCCCGGCGATGGTCTCGGCCAGGAAGAAGAGGCCCGAGTGGGAGCTTCGCCATGTAAATTATTTTTTAATCCTCCCCCCGGAGGCGCCCGGCCACGATTCGGCAATTATTCAAAGCAGGGACCCACGTCCCACCCGGAGTATCTAATTTCCCCGTTTCTTCCGCCGTTGAGAATGCCACCCCCAAAAGAGAGGGCCGATATCCGAATTCGATTCGGCTCGATTAATCGATCCCGCGAGAAGAACGACCTTTCTCGTTATTTCGTCGATCGAAAGGCGTCCGGGATTTCATCGAATCAGAGCCGCCACTTGAAATCGCCTCTTTACGACGACCCACCCCCGCGGGCCACCCCCGCGCCCCATCTCGACCCCCCGCGGGTTGTCGCTCACGGAAATGGAATTTCCGAGTGGAGTCGCGGAAAAATTGATTCGTTTAACCCGCTCATTGTACGTCGAGTCGGATCCGACGAGCGACGCGGAGTTCGACCAGGGGGTGGCGAGGGGGTGAAGGGGGCGACCAGGGGCAAGGCAGGCCGGAGCAGGGCGTACGGCAGGACAGGGCCATTCTAAGGGCTCGAGATTACAAGCCATTGTTCCACCGGCACCCTTTGTCTCAAACCCACCCTTTCAGCCCCGTCCCTTCACGGCCACGGCCACCTCCGGGCAGGGCCGGGTGCGCGCCCTCGTTCTTTGTGTTTTTAATTCGCAACTTTGTACCGGGCGAGCCTCCAGCCCCCCGAAAAACCAACCCCGAGTCCTCTTTCGAGGTCCGAGTCGGGGGATGAAGTGGCGCGCTCCTGTTACCCCTTGCTAACCCGGAGTTCCGAAGGCTGGACCGGGATATCTTAACGTCCTCATTGATAACGACCACGGTAGGGTTGGAACGAAATTCAAGCTCTTCGGGAACCTGGTTCTTGCGGTGCTCGATGGGCTTGAAAAGGGGTAGTTGACCCGGAAGTCCCGAAGGGGTTGTCGAAGAGGGATCTCTAGAGGGGTGGGTGTCGGGGGTTGAAGAAGCTCGTACCTTCCCTTGTTTATCCCCGGCCTGGTCGCAAAGAGGGACGAGGTCGACATGGGAGGGTTGGGGGTAGAACCTCCCCGAAGAGGCCCCACGTGGAGTCAGGGGTCCGCCATGGACCCCCGCAAGACGGTGGACACTCAGGGGCTGCGGCCCAGTTCCACGGAGGGGTTGTTACAGTTATTACCATGCATATGGCGGGGTGTACGATAAAATGGAATAGCCGCGGTGCGGCTCCCAGGGTGGGGCTTTAGGGGCAGTTTTAATCGGGACCCTGGTGGGGGCGAATCGAAGTCGTCCCCGCGAATCTCTCTCTCCTTGCCGTCGCGGTTCTCAAAACGGGTCTCCATCGCCCGATCTCCATTGATAACGTTTCCTCGAGTCGCCCCACCTCGATATTAAATGATAAACCCATGAATGTTTTTCCGAGTCCTCGGAAGGTCTGATCGGGTACCCCTCCGATGCCGAAGGCCTCAAATTACGTTTCCATCCGGCGAATTGATTTTTAACGCGATCGGTAGCGACAACCCTCCGAGTCGGCGATATCCTCCCCGGCAGTTTCGATTCCCAGGGGATGGACCGGGAGGACGCTGAAACTTATTGACCGAGCGGCTCTAAAAACACGACCCTTCGCGGTGGTCGAGTTGTTGCAGCGTGTTTAGTCAGCCGCGGCCCCGTTTTGCGGACCCGGCCGTCGAAGTTTCAGCTGCGCTGGACCAACCTGGAGATTGCGCCCTACCGCGAGCCGTCCGCGAGCTGTCACCCAGTGGACCACCGAGAGTGGACCAAAGGGCTTTGAGAGCGGGCCCAAAGGGCCAGGTCGCCACCTGCAGGTCGCCTCTGTCCAGTCCTAGGACAGGTGCCCACATCAAGGTGCCCCGAGGTGACCAGGGTGCACCCACCGCGAAGGACGTTTCCTACATCTTCCTCCCTCGTCCAAGAAACCGCATCTCCCCCGTTGAAGAATCGAAAGGAGCTTCCCGGGAGCGGATCGCCGGCACTTCCGGGATCGGCGGCCGATTTCCCCTGGACCCAGGTCCCAGGGGAGAGCGGAGTCGCGCGTGCCGGAAGCGGCCGACCGCGAGAGGAGGGAACGCCCGGAACACGGCGCGAGACCAATTTGCTCGAGATGGCTTAACCGAAAGTTGAAACTCGTGTAGCAGGGGGTCGAGGGGCGGCACCGCGGGATCGAGTGGAACTTTAAGTACCCGATTCCATCTACCCTCCCGCCGGGGGGTGGGTCGAGTCACGATCGCCTCCACCCGATCCAACGGAAACGAGCGCGGCTCGGCTTCAGAGGAAAGAGTTCGCGATCGAGAGGGTACCGCCCCCGTGGAGGATCCCCCGATTCCCGCCAAGTGGTCCTGGTTCTTCAGGGCCTTTTCCGGTATCTCCCTGGTTTTCTTTTCAACCCTTTAATTCCGAAATGCCACTAGAGGGGCTTCCTCATGACCGACGGTTAATTCTCCGCCGAATTCCTCCGGGAGAAGGGGACGACTGGCTTCTTGGCCGGATTGAGGTATCCGAAAGCGGAAGGGGAAATACGAGCTTCCCTCGCGGTAACATCCGGGAAGGAAGAGGCGTAAAGGCAGAGACCGGTATTTATTGGCCCCTTCGATATTTATTGGAGCCATCCGCCGGTATGGCATACACGTTCGATATAATAATACCTATTGGCCTCGGGAAGACGCTGGACGAGTCCTGGCAAGGGACGACGCGGCCTGGGGAGACTCCCGGGAATAAATAAAATAAATAACGCCGGGAAGAAGATAAATAAAATCCAATAGAACGTAAGAGCCGAAGAGTGGGGCCGGCCGGCCGGACCCCGCGGCCGCTACGTGGCCGCACTGCGGATGGGGCCGGCCATTCCGCGTCGGTTTCACCATTCTCTCCAGCGGCGCGAAACGTATCGTCAGACAACCGACCCAATTCCTCCCGTACTTCCTCTCGATCTTCTCGACCACTTCCAACACCCGCCGTCGAAGAGTCGCGTAACCGGATCGCCGCATCGAACAGCACGGAAAACGCGGCGGAACGATCCGTGCCTCGCCATTACATTCCGCCGAAGGAGTGTTTACTCGATAAATCGTGGATTTTAACACCCGAAATCACGTGGAAATCAGCGGGAAATTGCGGGAAATCGTTGGAAATCGCGGAAACACTGTCGCAATTTTGAGGCTGAACGTCCCTTGTCATCGAATCGCATTGTTGTCTATCATACGGAATAAACGACAATCGGGTCTTAAAGGGATGTGAAAGTGGCATCTCAGAGGTCTCATTCACGAAACTTTTCTCCAAACAGGGTGTACCGAATCGATTAAAACTTTACAATACATACATGGAGGGTATAAGGAAGGTCCTGAAACTCATGAAGTTTCAATTTTTAAAAAATTTCCTTATAGGTATTTTCAAAATTGTTTTCAAAACATGAAGTTTCGTGAACGATCGACTCTTGATGTCACTTCCACATCCCCTTAACACATTTGCGACCGGCAAATTTTTTCCGTTTCAAATACAGAGTACCGGGGAAAGTAATGAAATTCTGAAACTGGTTGCCGCAAACTTGTATCGTGTATCGTCATGGACGTGGTTCACGTCAGCGGTCGCGAATGCGTTGAAGAAGGAAATCGCATTCACCGATTTCCGTATAATGGTCCCTCGTATTCCGCGGAAATAAGTGGAAGCATCTTAGCCATTTCTTTTCGTAATCTCATTCAAAGCTGCCGCTGTATTCGACTCAAAGGGCTTTCCGGAGATCGCGGGCGGCGGTCGAAACGCCCCGGAGGATTTTCTTGGGGCGGTTTCCGGGGAATCTACTTAAGCGGCCAGAACCGGCGGGTTCGCGTTCGTTAGGTAGACCCGTTTTAAGCGGTCCAGGTCGGGGATAAGTGGTCCAGAGGAGGACTTTTTACCCCGCGGTCCTTCCGGCCGCCATCCGCTTCCGGTCGAGCTTTGACCGATCCGACGCCGCGGGTTTCCGGGAGGATCGGCTCGCTTTAAGCCGCCGCCACGCTCGGGTTGGCCAAGGACCAAAAAGGGTCCTCCTGCCGGAGGAGAGGAAGGATCGAAGACGCCTCCACCCTCCCGTTCTCCGAGGGAGAGCAACTGCGCTGGACCGGCGAGGGGGCGGCGGGGGAGCTTTTGTTTTGCGTTTCAAGTTATTCCCGGGGGACAGATTAGCCCGCGCGCCCTGCCGGTCCCGGAGTGGCGCTGGGTAGAAAACTTGGTTGCCGTTGTGCGCCGCCTAGTTTACAATACGGGATTAAGCCAGCCGCACCCCCGCCGGCGCGGCGCTCTCCGCACCGAGTAACTTAAAGCTCTTGATAAGCTCTCGCACTCCCGGGCCCCTCTCCCCGCCCCGTCTTCCTCCGTTGCGTCGAAAAATGTTCCCGACCACTCGAGGAGCGAGGACGAAGGCGGCCCTGGGGGGTTTCGGCCCCCTCCTGGGGCACTTTGGGGGGTTCCGGGGGGTCCGAGACGGCCTCTTCCGCCTCCTTGCCGCGGACGGCTTCGGTTTACTTAGACGCACCGTAATCCCCCTGTGCTCTTTGAGCGGCCTGCATCTATCGAGTTTCAAAGCCGGATACGCAGTGCTCCGCGAGGCTCGGTCGACCGGAAGCGCATCGATCGGAGGAGCGCTCGGCTCGCGGTAAAGAACGAGGCTACTCGCTCGGCAGACTTCCCGGTGCCTCGGTCAAGTGCGGGGACGTTTCGCCCCCGGATGGCCCGAGGACCAGGGGTGGAAGGCCACCCCTCGGTGCAGAACGGGACCCGGCGCCATAACCGACCACATTTTTACCGCCGATTTCCACGACGTCGCCGCGCCGTTCCAATCAGGTCGGCGTCGACCCCCGGACCCCCCGGAAGGGTGACGTCCCTTCTCGCGTGGATCATCTTGGGGAAGGGTCCGACCGGAGGGTGGCGGGAGGAATTGCGTCCCGGACGCGGGATGGATGTAACGTCACGGTACGTTGACCGCCACGGCTCGCGAGGCTCTCCCACCCCCTCATGGTGGATTTACTCCCGGCTCGTGCCTTCCACCCTCTTTTTCCAACCCTCCGGACGCTCGTTCCTCCCTCTGGGCCCAGGAGCGGGCGGACGACGAGACGTCCCCGAATTCCGCCGGGACCACCTCGAGTCCTTTCCCTGGGTCTCTTCCGTTTCCCTCCGATGGTCCCTACCCTCGTCTGGCTCGACCTTCCTGACTGCTCTACCTCGCGCTTCGGTTTGGAGGGCCTAATTTGCATTCGTATGCCCCTCGTAAAAGAAAGGCTATCCCCGGCGCGTCAGGCACGGCTTTGAAACCGAATCCGGCACTTGGGACCGACGCGACGCGTCGAGCTCTGACGTCCTCCCTAGGGACCCGATACTCGACGTCATGGGATTTTTTTTTGAATACGAATAGATTGGCACGAACAACTTTGCATTGTTACGAAGTATTGTCATTGGTCAACGTTTCAAAGTAACACATGAGACTGTCAATTTCGCCTCTTCTTTCCAGCCCTAGAGCTGGCGACTCCACTCGCGGTCGTTTCTGCAGATAGGCGAACGGTAACGCGAATCCCCGACGACGGTCGTCGTCTCTCGCCATCTTGGTCCAGGATGGTCTTCATGGTCTTCTCCCCCGAAGGTGGAAGTCTGGCACGAGCCATCTCCTTCTGGATCCGGACGAACCTCTCGTCCGAGAAGCTGCCGCCGACCCTTTACGTTTTAATTACGCCCGTCTTGAAAGCCAATAAAGTCTGGACGCGCGGCGTCTCGTCTCCGGGGACGCTTTCCCGTCGACGTAGCCCTCCGAGAAAAATCCCGTCGTTTGAGCCCCACTTGGCCGACGTCGTTACATTGTTTCTCGCGAGGACATAATCGAACGTCGATCGCAGCGACGGGGCCGCAATTTCCCCTCTAACGAGAGTCGGGACGGATTCCGCCCGCCGGAATAAACCCTTTGATATAAACGTCGACCTTTGCCGGACCGTCGACTTTCCTCCTTCTCTTTCCTCCCTTTTCATTTATTTATTTCTTTTCCACGAGCTCGAGGCGGAGAATCGCAACGCGGAGTCGTCCCTCCCTGGGCGTCGGCCGGGAACCCTCCGCGCGGAGCTTATCCGTCCATTTGGCTTTCCGCAGCCGCCCTGCGGAAATCCGCGGACTGTCGCCCCCGATTCCAGATCCGGCGTCCTGAAGATCCTTTCCATCTCGCGATTTCGACTCTCCCGGTTCCCGGAAGGGAGGAGGAATTTCCGGAAGGCCCGCCGCGCGAAACAATATGGCGGCCGGGAGCGGCAAGCGGGTAAAACCGCGCGGAAAAGAGGATCCGCTCCCGACCCCGGCATCTTCCCGCGAGCTCTCGTGAAAGGTCCCCTAAATAAACCGGAATTACTTCACCGATTGCATCCGAGGGACTCTGCCCCAGCCCCACCCCCGCAACCCTCTCCGACATGGGGTTCTCCCGGAGCGGCTCTTTTCAACAATAGATACTTTCATCCCCTCGGGACTATATTTCGAGGTTTTTGCCCCGCCGCCATTTAGCCGAGTGTTACCGTTCGCGGAACAAATTGCTGAGAAAAATCGCAACCGCGCTCGCGGGGGGAGAACCGCCCCCTTGCGGATCTTCTCGTTTCACGCGTGAGTCTCTTTCCTGGAGTAGAGTCACCCGAGCATGCCGGGGAAATAAAAGGAGGAGCAGGACGTAGAGAGGGGCAGGAGGGGAGGGGGACGCGGTGCGGAAAGTTGCGGCGGGGAGCTTTTCGAATTTCGTTAGCTTTTTCGCCGCCGCTCGGAGTGCTTCGAAATAAAGTACGCCTCGTATTTACAGGGCGGGGGTGGAGAGGAGTCTCCTTATATTTCTGCCAAGGGGTGGCACACCCTGATACCGTATCGCATCCCGCTCGGAGTCCCTCCGAGAAATGGAAATTAATTACCGAGCGATGTTCGGCCCATTGCGCCGACCTTACCTCCGCATTACGTGTAATTTAAGTACGAGCGGTATTATCGTGTCCTTTACTCCGAGAGAGGTGGGCACTTTCCGCGAGCGGATACTCGAAGCGGATCAAATTTTCCCGCCGGCAGGATACGCGAGACGTGTTTTCAAGGTAACTCTGCCCTCGCCCCCTATTTGCATTTTAATTCCCCCCTCCCACGTGGAATCGAATCAGAGAACGTTTCCCCGTTTCATGGGTTTTCCTTCCCGACGTCCGGCGGCCGCTTTCGCGTGTTCCGGGGTTTTCTAAACGCATCGGATTTCCTCCCCCGCGGCGATAAATAATCCCCGGGGTTAAAAAAAAGGGAAAGAAACAGAGGACTCGTTTCGAATGTCATTACATCCCGTCTACGGTGGAGGGGAAGGAAACAAATGAAACTCCTCGCGTATCCGTAGGACCACTCGGCGCGTCCACTTGGACGTCGAGGCGGAAGCGATTTCCCCAGGACCGGCGGACGGTCCAGGGGAAATCGGCCGATAGGAGGACGGAATCCTGAAGGAGGCGGCTCCGCGACTTCCGGGCGTCGTTTCTCTCGCTTCCCCCCTTTGCCCCCGGTGCCCGCCACCCCGTGAAATCCTCTTCGCCTCGCCCTCCCTTGACACCGGGGCTCGGTGTTCGGGACCGTAAGAATCCGATTATTGAGAATCAAGGCTCGGCGCCCACGGGGCCGGAAATACAGTGAAATCGCCTGTACCCCGCCGATACCTTTCCTCGGAGAACCTCCCTCGGAGCACCTTTGTAGAAAAGTGCCGAACGACGGCCTCATGGGGGGTGGCGTTCAACCCCATGTGCGCCCACGCGAAGTCTGACCCCGCAGGGCGCGAAAAGGTGCGAATATGCGAAACGGTCACAAATGGATCACAATAAAACGCAAGATCGCGATTAACGATGCGTAGGGTTTGCAGGGTGCAGTGGACACTTTCCGCGACAGATCGAGGAACTTAATCGACGCCGATAAAGATTTTTCTAAATGCCTACGTTGCCGACGTTCGTTTGTATATTGACAGCTGGGTCGAATTATATTCCATATTGTACCAAATGGCATACTCCACCTGTCGTTTTCGGACAATGAATATAAAAAAATCGAAGTAAATCTCAAGAAATCCTTTGGATTCGATCCAAATTTTGAATATGCCAGGAGAATTCTTAGACGATCAGGAGTGACGTGTCAAAGTTTCGGACAGTTTGGTCTAATACCCTTAAAAAAAAAGTGTTGTATTCGAATCGACTGATTTGAAGGGGACTTCACCTTAAGCTGGGAAAAAGTGCGACACCTACTCGAGGGCGTCGCCCTATATCCGGAGTACACGGCGTACCCCCCATTGGCCATCCGGGAATTCTCCAAGCTTTGCGAGGTGATATCGGACACGGAGGGGTGTGGGGGCGAGAGAAGTAGCCCCCTTTGTTTTTCGGGATAGGGCAGTGCGGAGAATTACGGTTGTCGGTAAATGGATTAGCCGAGGCATATCGCAAACACGGTCCCTTTGATGAGCGCCAGTTGGTTCATCGTTAATTTACATTAGTATCGGCCCTCTCGCTGGGGGGGTGGCAGCGCAGGGGAGGGGGACAGAGAGGAAAGCCGCGGGGGCGAAATGGGGAGAAAATGGGGGCGAAAGGGGCCTCTCGTCCCCGTCGTCGGATCCGCGGGCTCGGCGCCCAATTATGGCATCGGTAATCGATTGGATTATCAAAGTTTTGATAACGCCTAAAGCCCCCGTGCCGGTGGATCCCCCACACCCCGGTCCGGGTTTCTCTCGCCCTCTCTCTTCTATCGCCGACAGTGGCGTTGCTTCCCCACTGTTCGTGCCATGCCAAATTATTTGCTCCGGCGGAGCATGAATTCCAACCGTAATTACATTTCGCCTGATATTCAATTAGAATTACCGGCTCGCCCGTGTACCTACGAGGAAAAAAAGGGAGGAAAACCATTCGGATGCGACGGGAGAAATAAACGAGCGGGCTCTGTCTCTCGTCCTCCCTCGCGCACTCTCTCGCACTCCCGAGGGCCTCCGGAAGAGGAGTCCCGCGCGCGAAGGGATCCAGGGAAGGATCCTCGATCGCCCTCCGCTGCGCCTTTCCCACATTCTCCACATTCTCCACATTTTTCGGCAATAATCCCGAGGCCTTCGGAAGTTACCTGGGAGGACTTCGAAACCTCCCTCTTGTTTCGTCCTGGTCCTCCAGCATCCGCTCGACGTCTCGACTCACCTGACCACCGGACTCTCCGACTCGAAAAGGGCTAATCGATAACCCGGAATTAACGGCAAATCGTTTCCTCGTTCCCGGGGGGTAAGTTCGGGGGCAACCACCCCCGGTCGTCCAGGAGCTCCAGACCGGCGCAGCGACAGGTACGGCGGACCTCACGAGCGGCCGGATTCTAACAGGATTTAATTTCCAGTAATGGGCGCATCCTCGCGCCGCTGAAAGATTAGAAGGGTCCCTTTGCCCCCGCCCCCGCCCCCGGACCCGGCGCCTTCGCCGTCGTCGCTGCCGCCCAAATGGCCCCGCAACGCCGCCGGAAAGGAACCAGGTTTCCAGACACGGTTTAGCGTTTTACGCTTTATCCCGCCCCCTGCCCCCACCTGCCCCCGGCCGGAGTCGGTCTCGTTGCTCGCCTGATTAAATGCGAAATTCCGCTCGGTTCTTTCGCGTCCGTCAGCGCCGACCCGTTCACCCCTCGGTCCCCCGTCTCTCTGGCCCACGACCCCCCGCGAACCAACCCCTGAGAACGGGTGTAGGTGTGCACCTGTATGCGTAACCACCCTCTCTCCCTCTCTTTCTTGCCCGGAGTAGCTACGGCGGCTTCACTTTGCAGATATTGCCTTTCGTTCCGGGCGCGCTACCGTGTTCGCGCCGCGTGTATATTTGTTTAATGCTAATTGGAAAATGCTTCCACCTTTCGCCTCGTAACGGGCCCCGAGTGAAATTAGAATTCGAGCGGCGTATCCCCCCGACCCTTAGCCGCCTCCTTCTCCCCCGGGGATGCTCCCGATCGTCGCTTCTCCTCTAAGGGCTGCTCGTTTCGGATGTCCCGATGGCGGGACCGAACTACTTTGGGATCCAATCACCCTTTCTGGTCGGGACCTCGCCGGGGCATTGGGAAATAATTAGCGTTAGGAGGAATTGAGAGGGTGGGGGAGGGAGAGGTCAAGGGAGGGGACGTGGACCACCCCGCGGGGGCTTGCACGCGGTCCGGGGGCGAAAGCCATGGCCTGGGGGTGGGAAAAAGGGGGCTGGTACTCCGGCGAAACGACGTTCCCGAGTTCCTACCTAAGGGTGTACCTGGCCGAGATTAGCATGGTAAGAGCGCCGGAAAGAAAGGGGAGGAAGCAGCCTGCGGAAAAGCGGCGGAATGAACGGACGCTAAATGGAAGGAGGAACGAGAGGCCGCCTCTTACGCGGGCTAAATTAAATTATCGTAAACACTCGGGCTGCGCTACTTAACCAGTCAAGGCTTCCCCACGTAACCGGGATCGAGCCGAGTCTTCGCTCGAATGTCGAAACGAGGCGAGCCCCCCAGAGTAAGACGCCTCCGGATGACGGACCGAGGGGGCGGAGAATCCGCGACTCCCTCCGCGCGCCGAGTGGGCTTTCAATCTCGGGAAAAGAGAGCCCGGTAATTAAGTGTCGCCATTTGCGCCCGTTGAATGCCTCCGACGCGGATGCGTCGAGCCGGCCGAGGCGAGGATCGAAGGAAATCTTCGAGGAGCGGAAACCGCACGACCTTAATCCTTCCGCTTAACGAATTCTCGACCCCTTTTCCGCCCAGTTTCTTCGGCTGCGGCCGATTCGGCGCGAGATACCTTCTCGGACTCGGAGGTGTCGGGCCAACGGCGTCCCGACGCCGTTCGACGCTCTCGGCAGAGCGACCACCCGGAAGAATCTCGGTCCGAGGGGCAGAGCTCTGTTCGAGCGCAAAGCATAAACCGCACGAAGTGTACCGATATAAACGAGCGCTGCTCGATCGCCTCGGATCATAAATCGAGGCGTTCCTCCCGGCCGGTGGGCACTCCTTCCTCCGAGGAGCCCGACTTCCGGCCCGCCGACCGGAAGGGACCACTTCGACCAGCCGAACTTTCGGAACTTCCGAGTTCACCCCGGAGGTACGTGGCCTTCCACGAGGCGCCACGTTTAACCTCGGCGAGGAGGCGGCGACCCGTCGCCTTCGAAAATTATTTCTCATATTTTCTCACGTCAGGTGGTATAAGGAGACAACGTCTATGGCGGTTCCCCAGGAAGTCGCCTCGGAACCCAGGATCTCAGATTTTCCGATCTGACGATGCGAGCGCTACTCGCGGATGACGAAGGAACTCCGATCCTACGTGACCGAAACACTTCCTACCGCCGTAAATGACTTAAAATGCCTTTAATTTTGCAATTAAGGCACGTAAAGTCATGCGATAGTCCGCGGATGATATACGGAACGTGATGCTTTTAACGCGGTAATGACTGGCGGACGATAATTATTAATTGCAACATTTCATTGTGGAGGCGCTCTCGGCCCTAGGTCGAAGAAAGTCTGACGTTGTACCCCTAAAGTTCTTGAAAATTCCCCCTTTCGATTGTGGGGGACGTGGCGTTGGGTCTCCTTATATTATTTCCTATTTTCTCTCCTCCTTTTACTCCTCCATTTTTTACGCGTCTTTTCGGAATTTGGACTTAGCGACCACGGTTCCGGGCTGCGTTTCCCCCGGAACGGTTGCCGGGGAACGGGCGAGGGTCCGACACCAATTTGTCGACGGTTGTCCTCCGCTGCCATTTGGCGGGCTGCACCACGGACAGCGGGTTCACTTTATCGAATGATTTATTCAGGACGCGATCATTAATGGAGGGACATTGCTTACCCGACAGGAATCAATAGGCGCCCCCGCGGTACGTGGACCGTAGTTTCGCCGCCACCGGAATCGACGTACAGAGCCCCGTTTAAGACCTCACCTACGATGCAAAGATCATCATGGATTATTAACGATCGTATAAATACGTCGATCCCACCGTGAAACGCGGTTTAACCTCCAAATTTAACGTCTCCTCTCTGCTTCCCCAGAATACGTTCCATCTCGCTATCGGAGATTACCTCGCTCCCTCAATTAACCCTGTAAATTATTTCCTTCTTTAAGCTATTTGAAATAAACATGTATCTCTAAAACTTGTACGTAATACCTTCCATTTCAATAGTTTCTTCTTTTGTACCGAGAAACTTTATGCCATGGGAGTTTCATTCGCGTAAATTGAGGGATGGCTGTGCACTCTTTGCGCCGTCCTCTTCGCAAATCCTGCGCTTGGAAATCAAACTTGAAATAAGGTTTAAAAAAATCCAAACTCGCATTTTAAGATTCTGAATAAGTCCTAGCGTCGAGCCCACGGTGAAAAACGGTTTAATCCCCAAAATTGTCTTTCGGAACTTGACATCTCGTTTTAACTTCCCTAAGATACGGTTTCATCTCGCAATCGGAGCGCACCCTTTGCGTCGTTCTGGTCGCAAATCGGCTTGAAAGTGGGTTTAAAAAATCCAGACTCGCGTTTGAAGGTTCTCGCTCATTCTTAGGGGCATTGGTCGGCTTTTCCCTCCTCGGGTCCCGTCACGGGTCGAGCGAGTTTCGGTCCGGCCCGACAGCAATTTGTCGGCGGTTGTCCTGGTTGGCCGTTCGGCGGGCCGCGCCATGGACGGCGAGTCCATTTTATCGAATGATTTATTCAGGACACGATCATTAATGGTAGAACATTACTCTCTCGTCAGGAATCAATAGGCGTTCGCTCGGAACACGGGCCGTAGTTTCGGCCTTCGGGGGGCGGCATAGGGGGCGCTTTACTGCCACCCACTTTCCGCCCGCTCGATCACCGGCCGCGCTAAATCATGGAAACAAAACCGAAACAAGCCGAAATAAATTCCACGGCTAATGTATTCAGGCTGCAAACGATTATTCCCCGATCCTTCGGGCGCAGGTTTCCGCGGCTCTCCGCAATCCGCGCTCTCCTCTCTTTCTTTCCCCTCTCGCTCTCCCACCTGATTACCGGAAAATCGCCGTTCCGAGTCGGGCGGAGAAAATCGCGCGGAAACCCCCGTTTCCACGGGGAGAATTATCAGCAGTTCGTTGTCGGTTCGGCGAGCGATCGAGATCACCGATCGATTCGCTGTTAACACGGAGGTTCCAAATAACCACCCCAAGCAAGGGAAAAAATCTTTACAATTGCATATCTCCGTATTAAGGGGTTGTAAAAGTGGCATCTTAGAGGTAAATCGTTCATGAAACTTTCTCCGAATTGGGGGTACCAATTTTTTTCAGATTTCACCACCTGAACAAGGAGATCCTAAGGTAGGTCCTGAAACTCGCGAGATTTAATTTGTTATTAAAATTGTTGAAAATAGTTATGAACAAATTGTCTTAAAATTGAAATTTCATGGGTTTCAGGACCTTCCTTATAGACTCTATATTAACATTGTTAAGTTTGAGACAATTCTGTGCACCCAGTCCGGAGAAAAGTTTCATAAACGGTACCTCTTTGACACCACTATCACGTCACCCTAAATGTACTAATCGGTTCCGTTCATAATTCATAAAATGTAGAAAAATGGTCCAATATCGATGACCTGGATAGAATTGACATCGCTCATTCGAGAGGTTCATGAAAAGACATTCTCTGTTCAGTTTGAGGCGCCAGGCTGAAGATCGCAAATAACGACTAGGTCAGGGTTTCGCGCCTGTGTATGTACTTGTCGCGGAACTCTACCGAGGTTCTTAATCCGGGCATCTCGTCGCGGGGTCCAAGGCTTCTAGGAGGGTCCTCGAGGTTTCTCGAAAGGGAATTCAAAGATTAAATCCGATTCGCCGGAAGACCCTGGGCATAAATCGCCGCCCACCCCCGTAAATATCCCGGCGCCGTAGGAGGGTGAGAGGGAGGGGGCAAGAGCGAAAACTCGCCGGTTTTTATCCCGGGCAATTTATTCCCCCGGAGACGGACAAATGTTGAAACGGGGTAGCGTCTAATAACGTAAGCTTCGGATAAACGAATGGGCGAAGGTAAGATTCCGAGTCGGGGGTTACTCGAGGGCGACGAGGGTGCGGCGGCGCGCGAACCCGGGAGGGCCGAGGGGCGGGAAATAAGAGGATGGTCCTTAAAAGTTCGAGGAGAGCCCTCCTCCAGGGAGCCAGCCAGCGGAGTTGTTATCTAATTTTACTCTCAACGGTTCTTCGATTTATTCCCCAACTTCTCGACGCATTACAATATGCCGCTAACGGAGGTCGGATCTCGCCCCTCGGCCCTTTTCACCCCCCGACGCCAGACGCCGCCGCCGTTTCCTGGCACCCTCTTACTTAGCCGAGTCTCGCCCGGGCGGGAATTCGGCCGAGGTCGAGAGGAGTCCTGCGTGGCCATTGGTCATTTCCGGTATGCCCTCCGATGGCATTTTCCGACCCATGAAGCCTTCCGGCCCTCCGGGAACTTCTTCGCGTAAAGAAAACCTCCAGCCAAGTCGCAAGTTAAATCGATACGAGATATATACCGCGCGTCGCGACGCCGATGAGACCTCGACCCGGAGGTCTTGTAACGAGGAGTTGTGTAAGACGGGGACGGACCGTCGCTCCTCCTTCCGGAGTCTCCGCCGTCGCGGGGGGTGATCTCGATTCGCTTTCGAGCGTGGTTCGACCGAGCGTTTGATTTTCCCCCTCGTGCGACCCCTTTGACGCGGGGTGGACGAGCGGCCCTTTCTTTACGAGCAAACGGCGCAATGCGGCGGAAGGGACGGCGGAGCGTGAGCTCGGCGAAGATACGGGCCGATACGCCAATCGCGCGTGTCGCGTGTATCGGCCCATATCGCGCGTCTCGCGCACGCACGTGCGCGCCGTCGCCCCCGCGGGGTCCGAGCGCCGGATGCACCCACCCTCGGAAGCGCGGCACGTAGGCGGCGCCAGCGGACGTGAGGTCGCCGCTGCGAGGCGGACGCGGGGACAAATGTTTTCCAATCCGTCCGCTCGCGTACGCCACAAAGGAGCGGCGGGCTGCGCTTACGTGCCCACCGGCCACCGCGACGTGCGCCGCCCGACTGACCGCGCGTGCCCCACCGGGCCCGCTTATATACCCCCCGCGCGCCCGCCCGCATGGGCGAGCACGGATGGACACGGATGGTCACGGATGGTCAGGGATGGTCACGGATGGACCCGGATGGGCAAAGACGGACAAATGACTAGAATTCCACCGCGAGAGAACGATTCTCCAATTTTCCAGGTTCCGACAAAGTTGTCCCTCGTCATCGGTCGCGTTTGTCGAATCAACGCCGGACGATCGAGCAGGAAGTACGTACCGAAACGAGAGAGAGGAGCCGGGAGCGAGAGTTTGACGTCCCCGCGAAAGCGACCAGGGCCGATTGAATTTTTCCTCTGACGAGGTAATCCCGATAGGCCGGGGGAAGCTCGGTACACCGTGGGGGAGGCCACCCCCGGGCCGACTCGCCTGTCTCCGGCGTCTCGCCGCGGGCGAGTGCCGTGGCTCCGTATCGATTTAAAACTTTAACTATCCTTATAATTACATATTGCGAAGTTGGCCCGGTCCCCCGTCCCCGCCTCGCTCCGTTACGCCCGCTCGACCGGCCCTGGGGCGCGAGGAGGAAAAGAAGTTTCAAAGTTAAAAATTGTTTAAATCGTCGGTTAACCGTTAGCCGCCGGGGCTAATGAAACGTGGAGGAAAACGGAGCCCGAGGGAGGTCGGCGATTCGCCCCCGCGTCCACCCGAGTGGCACCTTCCTCGAGAATAGGGATTCCGATCGATCTCGCCTCGCCTTTTCCTTTCTCGCTGCACCTCTTTCGCTTAGATTTCTTGAAATTCCCTGAAATAAGAGAAGCCGAAATCCCGGCCGAGGACCGAATTCGCGGGCCATTTAATTACCAACCCCCAACCCCGATCGGTACCACTCGCGAGCCGGCCCGAGTGCAAACCCGCAATTCGGGCGTACCTCGTTTATTTCGGCGTGCACCTACCCCGTAGCCCCTCGCCAGAGGAGGGTAAGACCTCAATTTCGCAGCCAGTTATTCCGCGGATCGTTAGGGGGTGGCGGCCGAGCCGGAGTGCTTTCGGAAATCCAGGGCCGGAAGTCGCGTGAGCTCCGGAATTGCCGATCCCGGGTTCGATGGCTCGACGTTAAACGACGTTAAAGAGTGTCGAGGGCTCGAGATCGTTTTCCGGGCCGCGGGGCGGAAACCGCGGCCGTGGTCTCTCTTTTTTTCTACCCTCTCTATCTCTCTCCCTCTCGCGCGGAAAGACTCCTTTCGGGACGCCTCGCGGCGCACCGACAGACCCGCGAAGCACCGAGTCTGACGTAAACGCGCCGGAAAATTATAATTAAGCTCGCCCAAGCAGGAAAACGCGCGAAAAGTTGTCCTCGAGAAGCAGAGGGGCCGACGTCGTCCTCAGCGGTGGAGAGACTTCGACTCGAGGCCCTTAAATGTCTCGCGAGGCCCTCTCTCACTCTCCCTCAGAATCCCCCTAAAGCCGCGGCGTGTGGATCTTCTCGGATTCGATTTCTCGGCGGATTTGGAAAAATACCCTGGAAGCCGGGAAATATTAGCCATTGCGGCCCGGGGGTCGGGGGGATTTAATAAATTAATTAGCAGCCCGAGCATTTTAATACGCGGCACATGTTCCATCTCCCCTCGGGCATAAATCACTGGAGGCACCCTCTCTCTCCCGCCGCGACTTTTCATCCCTCTCGTAAACGCCGAGTGGCGAGAAGTCTCGCATCGCTCCGCGAAATAGACGGATAGGAGAGGGAAAGGGTGGCGCGGACGGGGGCCAGTAGGGCGGTAAAATATGACCCTAAAATTAACCGATTCCTTAATTACTCCTTCCGTTTTTCGAGCCTGACGGACCCGGGGGTGGGACGGCCAATTTCGCCCCTCCGATCCTGGAAATTTCCCAGGCTTGGAAGCGGACGTTCGTTGAGTTGGGAATTTCCCCTTTCGGGAAATTATTCTATCGAGGATGTGTTTTGTTTTTCTTATTTTCTTTTTTTAATTCACTAGGTCCTAACTGTACGAGACGGTATATTTGTGTTGCTCGAGTTCCAGCGGGGAAGCTGCTAGCTGCCGAATTTTGATTAACCATCCCTCTCTCGTCTACCACCCTGCTCACGCGGGGGTTGTTTCCGCTGGGTGAAGTGTTTAGACTACTCGGGCCGTGGGGCGTCGCGACGGCGTCGAGCTCGCGAGTAGACGCGAGTAGACGCACGGGGGTGCGCGCGCACCCCTGCGGACGGACGCGTCCCAGAGCCTGCGGGGGGTCCCGTGTGTCCAAGGGTATGGACGTAAGGGTGGAACGGGGTGGGCGACGTACGTGTTCGGGATTACGGCGATCAATGCGGTAAGCCTTGTTTGTTTTAGGCAGAAACTACCCTCGTTCGGTCCTGCTCCTCAACCCCCGGATCCAGGGTCCACCGGCAGATCTCATTCATCGCCCCAGGCTCGAATCGCTCCAAGAGTAAAGAAAACAACGGGAAATTTCGGACCTCGCGCGATAACCCACCCTCGGTCGTCCCTCGATTTTTCCCCGGATTCCTCTCGCCAGGGTGGGCGACGCGTATGGGGAAACAATTCCCCCGGAATATAAAGGGTAAACATTTCGCGGATGAACGTTGAGACCATGTCGAGGGTGCGTCGGGATGTGCAAGATTGTGCTGGGAATTGGAGCCGCTCGAGGGATGATTCTTGGATGATTTTAACGATTAGGGGGTGGCGCGACGTCCCGCACCCTTGGAACCATTCTCATGGAGTTTCGAGGACCGATCGCATTTTCGGGGTCTTTCCGCGTACGCGGGTTGCATTTCCTCGTGCACGGATCGGGGTGGCAACCCTTGCAGTCCAATTCCCGTCGCGCTTCCTCTTCCGCGGGTCAAGGGGTTGCAGCCCTCCACTAGGGGCGGATGGATATCCGGGTGGCGCTGACAGCCGTCACTTTTATTTTCCTCCCTGGGACTTTTATAAGCAAAGTTCCGCGCTGCGGAACGGGGAAAGAAAGCCGGGATCAGGCTCCGAGGGCTGTTAGCCTTTGCACGGGGCCGCGCTTCCCACCCCCGACTCGCGTTAATCACCCCCGTGATTTATTCACGGAAGTGTCTTTCCTCCGCTGGCCCCGTCCCCCTTTCTTTTCAAATTAAACATAAATGTTTGTATAACTTCCCTCGGTTCGGGCTCTGCCGCGCGAATTATGCGACGTTCGATCCCCGAGACGATCGAGATATCCCGACGCACCCCTAGGGAATTATTCACCCCCGCCCTGGTGGCACCATCGTTTCCTTCGCGAGAAAGAAGTCGGACGATGCAGTCCGAGGGAGTTGCTCGAGTCGTCAGGAAGGCGAGCGGATGAATTAGAAATGAAACGGCAGATTTTTCCACCCCTACGAGCGGAGGAGAATCCCCCCTTCGCGGGACTCGCTCAGGGGTGAGTTTACGGCATGCGCGAATAAAGATGGCTCGCTCATCCACCAGGTTGTTGCCCTTTTGGGGTGGTCGAGAGCAGTGGGGTCTTTCCATGCGCTGAAACGCCCTCCTCCCCGTCTTGCCCCAAAAAGCAACCCCGTTACATGCGTTTCATAATAAAAAGATCAAACGACCCATTCAGGAGAAATTACTTGCGCAATTAGAGAGCGGCAGGTAAATGAATTAGAGGCGAAACGGCAGGTTCCTTTTTTCCCACCCCCGAGTGGCGGGCGCGCGCCTGGCAGGGCTCGCGCGCGAGTCAGGACGCGGGGGTGGGTTTACGGTTCACAAAGAGGTCCGCGCGCATAAAGATAGCCCACTCATCCGCGAGGCAGAGCCCCCCTTTGGGGGTGGGCGAGGTATCTCCGGGAAAAACGAAGCGAAGCGGCCCGGCCCGGGCGGGCTACCGTTTGGAAAGCGAGCTGCGCGAGCTTGAATCATGGGGCGACCAATGGGCCGGAAGGGAGGGCCCTCCCTGCGCTCGACCCTACTTATATCAATGGCTCTCTATCTCTTTCGCTCGCCCGGCCGCGCTTTTGCCTCGTTTGAATAAACTGCGTCTCCACCCCCTGCCCCCGACCCGCCGGCCACCCTTTCGCGGGCGGCGCGACTTCGGCGCGACTCGTCGATCGCCCTTGTCGGTCCGTTTAAGGCACTTCGCGGGGGGTCGGCCAAAGTAGAGACGAGTGGGGCCCCCCTGAAGGGTTCTCGAGAAATTACAGACCCGGCACCGGAAGTTAATTGCGCCGAGGGGCAATCCGAAGTGCCACCGGTCAAGCTATGGATTATCGCAAGCGCGATGGAGTGGGCGATAAGGGGTAGGGGGTGAGCATCGGTCAAGGGTGCGAGCCTTCTTTAATAATGCATAATCTATGCCCGCGACATCCGGGGATAGGTATATCGCATGCAGGATCGCGGTAGATCACCGTCAAAACCACGCTTCCACCCTCGGTCACCCCTTCTTTGCTCGGTTGCATCGCGGTTAAGGGTCGCTTTCCGATATCCCGGAATTTTTTCCCGGGTACCCCGTCCTCCCGGCCGCCCCCGCGAATATTAGTCGCGACGAGAACTGGGCTGAAAATTTCCGAAGTCTGGCGCTGAAGTATTTATGAAGGGGCGCCCCTCCTGGGGGTTAATTCGAGTCACCCCCGTCGACGGCGCGCTCTCTCCCCCTTTCCTCCCTTTTCTCTCGGTCCTTCTCTGCCTCTCCTTCCCGCCGCTCCTCCCTCTCCCGCTCTCGTCTCTCGCGGCCACGTTAAGAGACGAGGGTGCGCCATTTTTTCGCCTCCGCTTCTCCCCACCCCCTCCGCCCCCCTGCTAGGGGCGGTATAACGTTGGCACTTGCGCCTAATCTTTATCCGATATCTGAATCCACATTGTGGTGAAACGTGCAGCGGCGCAACAAACCACCGGGGGTTGCTCGGGGGGTGGCGAGTCGCTCGAGCCGCTCGAGCCGCTCAAGGGGTGGTTCGCCGCGACGCCGGAAGGGGAGCTAGGTAACGGGGGTAAAAACGAGCGCCCGCCGGTAATGCATGCCAACACGCCAGCTCGGCTTCTCGCACGAACCAAATCGCAAACGAGGAAACTTTTTAATCGGGAAATAAATTGTCGCCCTCGCCGTCAACGGTGCGCAACCCCCCCGCGCCCCCACCCTCCCGATGACTGTATACTGACTCCCCTAACCGAGTCGTCAACCCGAGGGCGCGATAATTCTCTGGAACTCCGAGGCACGGACGTCCCGGAGTTTTCCACCCCCTGGCACCCCCTCGGCCGTTCCCTTCTTGCGCTAATTTCGAAAGACACCGAGGTACTGAGATTTCCGGAAACTCGCCCCGGGCGCTACCCCCAGGAGGCCCCCCACGGGGGGCGAAGATCCGGCTGGGTATTTTGCCGGGTGTTTTCGCGCTCGCTCACCCGGGGGGCGCCGCTGGGGGTGAACTACCAGGAGGCAGAAGCCGTTCCTGTAAAACAGAGCATTATTATCCTTCTACTCCATTACCCGAGACACTACGCCGAGGCCGCGGGAAGCCTGGAGGAACCGGCAAAAACCGAAAACCCGGGCAACTACGAGCAAGGGCCATTGACTCCGACACCACCCCTTTCCAACCCCCTCGATAACTTCGCCCCTCGCAGTCATGACCTCTCCGCGAAACGCCTAATTTCCGCGATCCCTGTTTGCACGACTTTATAACGACGACGCCACTTGGGAACACCCCATCCAAGAATTACATACACTACCCCCTCGGTTTACGGGGTACTTTTTTTTTTCTTACCCGGTAATCTATATCACAATTTGCGCGACCTTTATTCCCAATATCTTTTCTCTCGTCCTGACGGAGTTTTCATTTATTTCGACGCTCGTCTCGTAAATTGCGAGACGGGTATAAATATCGTGGCGGGGACGAAACGACGACCGGGGACTTTGGCGACTGTCCATCCCTTAACCAAAAATTGTTCCATTTCGGTCCTCCCCCTAGACTCGAGGAACTAATCAGGAAGTGGGATTCCTCAGGGGCGATCGGCGAGGGCGCCTAATGTCCCGTTTCGCGCGTCGGGACGTCCCGGTCCTCGTAAAACGGAACGAGGAACGAGGAAACGGGCCGGAGGGTGCGCCGGCGATTAATGTAATTAAATTAAAACGGGGCCGGTACCGGGGAGGGGGCCCCCCGCGACGCCGTCTACGCGATAACCGGCCGGGAGATATTTCAAAAATTTCCTCGCGCGAGATATCAACCCCCGAATCTAAACATATTTAAACCGCGGGGGGAAATATACGAGCGGAGGGGTGGGTGGAGGAAGAGGGCGGATATAGGGGGCGTGAGGTTACCCGGTTGCGGCGCGGGGGGTTGGCGTCGCTAGCGGCGCACGGAGCTTTTTATATACCCGCGAGGTTATGAACACACCGGCAGCATATGAATAAAGTGGCCAACTTTTTGCCGCATAAATCAGTCTGGTAATGTTCTCGCCATTTTAGAATACCGGGCGTCCCGTCCCTGCCGCATTGTGCTCCGTGCCCGGCCCTTGCGGGGGGTCCTCCTTCGGAGTTCCTCGTGCCGAAGAGATGCCCACCCTTCTAGGGGATGATGCGGATGGGGAAAGGGCACCAGGCCAGGTTCAAAAAGTGGCTGTAGGTACTTCTCCGCCGACTTCGAGGCGTCCGCGGGGGGTGATACGCGCCCCCCACCCCCGCGAGGGCTGCCGAAATTCACGCGATCGGGGGGTGGGTTCTTCCGCGACCCCTTCCCGTATTCCGGCAGGCTCCTCGGGGGTGTTTCGAGCGGGCGGTTTTATTCCCGGGGCCTAATCAAGAAGAGTAAACCCGAAGCGACGAGTCCAGGGTGGAGGCGGAGGACGGATCGGGCTGGCAGCGAATCAATGCATTATCCCGAGCAGAAGCCGGGGCGACGGAGAGAGGGCGAGCGGAAAAACCGATGCCAGAGAGAGGAGGCCGACTGCGGGAGAAAAGAGAGACGGATGAAAGGAGCGCCGGAGTAGGGCAGAGCCCGTCCGTAGGTCGGCGAAGGTACGCCGGGTAGGGTAGTTAGCCGCTCGCGTTTCAGGGCTACACCGGATGAATATCAACGAGGGGTGCCCCCCTCGCGTTTTACAATTTTCCGCCGTGTACGTGGCGGCCGCGTACGTGTTTACGTCCAGGACGGACTCGCGGAGAGCGGTCGCCGTTCCGAAAAGCACCCTTGCCGTTACCGAGGGACGCGCCGCCATTATCGGTCGGGGCTGATAGCGCGGCGAAAGGGCAACCGAGGTCCGTCCCTTCCCCTCCCCGGAACCTGGCGCCTTCCACCCTTATCACGAGCCGTCTAATTCCTGGAGAAAATAATCGAAAGCCGGCCTCGGTTTCGGTGGATCGGACTTTTCCGCTCCGTTCCCGGATCCGACAGGTGCGGGGCCTTATCCGGAGCCGGCATATCTCCGCCACTCGGGGCTCCGGGGCGGGGGTGGCTCGATATCCTCCTCCAATTTCCCCGGTTCCTTCCCCGCTCGGCGGTTCCGGCGGAGCGGCAGATGGAAGTGTTAAAGCGTGCCTGGCAAGGAAGAACGAGACCGAAGAGGGATCCGCCGAGCGGGGGCGAGAAGGAGGCGGCGGGGGAGACGGAGCGAGAGACACGCTAAAAGATAATCAATACAGCCTCCGCTACAGCGGACTACCCCCAGAGATACGGCTTATGTCCACACGTTCCTCCGAGGATCTCTCTTCTCTCTCCCTCCGTCCTCCTCGCCCCCTCTCGCTCCCTCTCGCCGACGACCCCGACTCGACCCGTTTACGTTCTTCGTTCGCGTAAACTCTAATAAAACCCCCGGACACCGAAATACCTCGGTGCTACCCGAGATTAACCCCCGAGACGCGGCCTCGTGGTGGCGTGGACGGGGGTAGCTCCCCAGGGGTGGGTCGCGGAGGTGCGTGCACCAGTAAATTGATAAACGGATCGGGAGGGGGGTAATGTGCGAGGGATCGCTTCTTTATCAATTCCAGCTCTTCGATTTCCACCCTTTTAAGGGAACAGCCAGTCAAGGACTCGGCGCCTCTGAGGAGGGCGAGGACTCTCGCGTCCCGGAGGACCGCCCGACTCTCCCTCGACGTCGACCTAAGTGGATCGGACTTCCTTTAAGGGGTGCGCACCCCTTGCCGGTGCACGCCTTACGGCCCGATCCGTCCACGGGCTGGGGCGCTTCTATCGATCGCCCTCGAAGGGCCGTCTTAAATTATTAATTGCCGCACCTCGTTCCGGACACCGGCGAAAAATCCCGGCCCGATGGACTGACGAGGAATGAAGGAACCACTCGACGGGGTGGCCAATCGCGAGGGATGGAGAAGGGTCCTTCGGGACTTTGGACTGGGAAATTCGGCGACCCCGTCATCTCGAGGATCTTCGACCTCCCACCTCGGGGAGGATGTCCCTGGAGTTCAGCTAATTGTCAAAAAGCGACTCAATTATTAATATTTCCCCGATGACGATTTTTATTTCACTTCTCTTTCAGTCCTTGAGGTGACATGAAAGGGTCACTCTATACATGTAAAACGTCAAAATGTTTATAACACTCTTCTCCAATTATGGAGGCGCTAAAGAAAATTTCATAGAAAAAATGTATGCATTCGTGGTTATAGTCTGGGATAGATAAATAAATTTTTTAATATAAATGACATTTCGTGAGCCCCGCGTTCCAGTTCCAGCACCAAGTTTCGATCGATTCGGTGGATCCAGTTTGGAGAAAAGTTTTATAAATATTTTAATGTTTTATATCCGTATGTATAGAATGACCCTTACGTATCACCTTAAGAATTTTCCTCGAGACCTGGAGAGAGGATACCCTCCGGGAAGTCGGGAATCGCGGCGGGAAGCGAGTCGTATACAAATCTCTCGCGAGACATTTAAGATGCACGTCCGGTTGGCAAGATGGCCGACCGTTGACTTCCGGCCCGACGGGGGTGCCTCTCGGAAGCGTCGCGTTGCCAGTTGGCAACGCCGAGGCAACCTCCGGCTCCGAGGCCTCGGCTTAAGGGCTGTATTATTTATAACCGGACCCCCGGAATATTATAATGCAAATCCCGAAAGCCCTCGCTAGAGAGTGGAGGGACGCCGAGGAAACGACCACCCGGGAGAGATACGAGCGATCGCGATCGTCCCTCTCCTCGAGGAAGCCATTCATTTAGGCCACCGACGCGTCCTAAAATATTCCCCGTATCCGGAAGATCTGCAAGGAACGCGTTAAGGTCCTTTCCCTCCACCCTAACCTCGACGAAACCTGGGGGCCGGGAATTAGCCGCACGCGCGTTCAGCGAATCTTTTGTCATCAATTGGGGCAAGTTTTCGCTCGCGGAGTCTGAGAGCTCCTCGGGCCCCTTCTGGTGGCTCTAGAGAAACCCGCGGAGCAGGTGAAGGAGCACCAAGAGAACCATGAAGAGACAAGGAGCGAGCCAACGAAGGGGGCCAGGGGGTGAAACCGCGACTCGCACAAAGCGCGAGGGTAGGCGCAGCTCGCAGACCGCGGAGCGTAAAGCGTGGAGGCTGCCTTCCCTCCGCCGTCGTTTCGCCCCTTCTTCCGCTTTCTTTCCCCCCTCCGTTTTCCTCCACTTTTCCTCGGTTTACTGCCTCCTCGCCGGCTTATTCCCGACTTCCTCCCCCTCCCCGTTTCCCTTTCGTTTCCCTTCCTCGGCCTCTCCGTTTCGTTTTTCTTTCTCGCCCCCTCACTTCCGCCCAGCCAATCTGCCGCGTGCTTTACGAGGCCTTCGCGAGCAGATGGCACAACGCGTTAGGACCGTTTCGGAGGATGTTTTGACCATGTATATTCATGACCCGAGGCGGGAACCTCCGAGGTAAACGGGGAGGAGGGCAAAGAAACGAAGAGCGGGCTCGAGAACGAAGTGAGAATCGTCTGATTCGCGTCGATTCGCGATCGGGCAAATACCTCCAGAGGGGTGGGAAACGGGGGAAACGTCGGAGAGGAATCGAACGAGGTGTCGCCGGGGGTGGAATCGTCAACTTCCTAATTGGGCCTCCCTCGTTATTCGACGGTAATCCCGCGGACTGCCTTTCCTTGCCGGTTTGCCACCCCGATGGGAAGGTGGAGGCTCTCTCTTCCGAGATTTCCTCCCTTCCTTTGCGCACGGAGGACAATTGGCGTCTCCGGTCGAAACTACCCCTGTCACTCTTGCCTCCGGATTCCTCGAGACGGCCACCCTGGAGAGGAAGTTCCCCGCTCCGGATCGTCCCGGGGACACATCGGACTTACGTGGCGTGAATATTATTCTCCGGGATCTCGCAGGATTCCCGGTATAAACCCCGGGGGTGGACCAAACGGCCGAAGCGGGAGGTGGGTGGTGGGTGGTCCACCGGCGGACCGGGGTATGAATCAAGCTGTGCAAACATCGAACTCCGAGATACGGTGTCGCCGGTGCGCGGCCAATCCCTCCGCAAGAAGGAAAGGGGTGGCCGGGGTGCATCCAGGGTGCCGATTATCGGTCGCCGAGGACGGGGCGGTTTCCGTCGACGGCCCCTCTCCCCCGGAAAATCCCCCCCAAATTCGTTCACCGATTCGTCCGGGTCAAGGGTCGCCCTCGCGGCCCCGGAAACCCACCCTAAACGATCCGCACCCTCCGCTAGCGTATCGCGGTTAACGCGCGACCGGCGCTTTCCGCCCTCCGAGCCGCTGATCGTTCTTCGAGTTCGTTTACCGATCCTCGGCGCGAAAAAGAGGTCGGAGAGGTTTCCCGGCGATTTACCTCGGAGAGGTCGATCGAGGGCCGCGAGGTCGCGCGCTCCTCGAGGATCCCTTCGAGACAAAGGAGTACACCCATTATCCACCCCCGAGGGCGGGGAGCGCTCGTCGGTGTGTACCCTTCCCGGCACCCCTGTGTACCGTACACGGGAAACCTATAGCTCCTTGCTCTCCGGGGATATCGGAGCGGAGTGGCCGTTCACCCTTCGCCGCGAATCGCCCCTCCTCGCCAAGTTGGAATACCTTAAACGGGCGGGCCTTTTTTGCCCTTAAAAACCCCCGGCAGTCGAGCTCCCTGCCAACGGACGTCCGCGATAAATCGTTGATATTCTAATTGACAAAAAGTCCCGACTCGTAACGAACGACCACTCACCGGATTGATCGCGCAAGGCCCGACCACCCTTGACCGTCCTTTTTCCGCAATTGGACATATTCCCGATCGAAGGAATCCGGCTCGATGACGTTACACGCGATCGGGACGTATATTCTCGATATATTCTCGAGCCGTGGTTTAGAAGACGCAGCTAACTCCAGTAAGAGATAGAGCTATTCACTCGGAAATCAGTGAAAATGATTTCCCTCTTCAAAGCCGATTGCCATTCATTTCAGATGATTAAGATGATATGAAAGGCGGTGAAAAATTTAATCCAGGTCGATAAATTAAAATTCATCTATGTCCTCAATGGTGGTAATGTCATTTTGAATACTCAAGTAGTTACATAGGCTGGAGCGTCGCGGTTCAGACATTTACATTTATGTTGAAGTCTTTTACAGTCTGCGTTGATAATAATACGTACTGAAGCGTTTCATGTGTTATTTTAGTGAAGTAACGATGAAGAGATCGACGCAAAACTGTCCAAATCCCGTGAATTCATTATTCTAACGACTGTTTAAGATCCATGTTGCCATCTGTGACGTTTAGCTGTGACTCAATTTTTTATCTAAAAACACGCGTTAGCCTCGACACAAGGCATTCTCTTGCAATTGCAAGCAGAAATCACATGGAATTAACCGAGATATTTTCACAATTTTAGGATCGAACGTCACTTGTTCCCGAATCTCGTCGTTTATCGTATGAAATCAAAGACAATCGATTCTGAAAGTGATGAACCCCTCGCAAGACATTTTGCGACAATGCAGCTTGTCAGCTGATGTGGTTCTCCCTCTTTAGCAGGGGAGTTTCACTTCACCTTAAATGCATAGACTTTAGTGCTGATAATCGCAAGCAAAAATCACTAGAAATTATTTGAAATCACCGACACATTCTCACAATTTTAGGATCGGACGTCACTTGTTCCCGAATCTCGTCGTTTATCGTATGAAATCAAAGGCAATCGGTTCTCAAAGGAAATCGTTTTCCCTGATTTCCGAGTGAAAAGCCCCTCATAAGACATCTTGCGACGATGCAGTTTGTCAGCCGATGCGGTTCTCCCTCCTTAGCGGGGGTGGCGCGCTGTCTCTCGAGAGCTAGCCCCGACAAGAATGCAGTCGGGTAATAGGAAAATTTGACGACAAGGCACGACTCCATTTGTCATTGTCGGGACTGACCCGAAATGTCAGCGAGCCGAACATCGCCAACAGCCGCGCGACGTGTCCTCCTTTTACGCTTTTAACAATATTGCCCGCCACCCCCGCGCGGCAGCTCCCCTTAAAGTTCCTCCCGTTCCTAGCCTCCCTCCTTTTACCCTTAAATGGCCCGGTGATGGATACGATTATCCCCCCGGAGATAGGAAATTCGTTAAATTCGACTTCACTCCTAGGCCGAGAGCCGTCAAAGGGAACTGACTTCGTGGGATATTTTTTCCTTCGGCCATTACCCACCGGTTTTGTTCATACTCAACAATAGGGACGCAGGGAACAATGGAAGGCATATTTCGTAATTTGCATCCGGTCGTGTACCGCGGCACGATGCGAGGAAAATAGCTCGCGTACGCGTTAGGACCCGGCGGTTCCCAAAGGGGGGTAAAAAGTAAGTAAGTGAATAAATAAATAAAGACCGCGAGTGTGGGGCCGTTACCGTATCGCGAGAGGGCGCGACCATCTCGCCACCCCGAGTGTTTCGTCGTTGCGCCCCTTCCCCAGTGTGTGCACCAAGAGCAGAGGGAAGCTCATCCTCCTGGCGGAAAATGCATCCGCGTATTCCGCGATAATGCGAAATACGAGCAAGCGCATTCCACGAGCTGGTGCATTTCCCGCCCTGAGAGGAAATGCTCACACCGGAGGCCCTCTACGGCAACGCGAACCATTTTTAAGACACCTCGTGATAATAGACGCCTCGGTCCATTATCCGAGGTTCGCGGGTACGGAATCGTTCCCTCGATTTTCAAAAAATGAACAGCCCCTCCACCCCCGGGAACCGACTTCAAGATATTTCCGGAATTTTTTCCGGGATTTAGGGGAGGCCGGGAAATAAAATCCGAGGGCCAGCTCGTCATCGATGAGATCAATCGGGACCACTTCGCGGTCGGCGGCCTTTCCGAGCTCGATTTGGACCTGGTTAGAACCTGGTTCCGGGGGAATCGGTGCGATGTGGTTCCCAGGGCGGCGCCGGTGCGCGTTTTGGATCCGGCGAATCGCGGCCCGATGGCCACGGTCCGGCGGAAATCGCCCCAGCGACCGCACGACCGTGAAACGAGCGGCTCTCTCTCGTCGTCGAGCCCTCCGCAATTTCCCCGGGTGGTGGGTTTTTATTTTTTTATTTCCCCGTCCCTCTCTCTCCGCAGGCCCCTCCCTCGCGGATCGCCCGATGCGAATCATATTCTAATAAATAATCCGATCGGCGCCCGTTACGAATTGTCATAGGGGTTTTATTTGCCATCCGTCCGGTGCCCTCGGGCCGCCATTCCGCCCCTTCCTCGCATATTGACTCCAAAAAGCGGAGGGAATTTTTTTAAAATATATTATACATACATATTTAGGTGGACATATACCTTCGAAGCGGGAAAAGCGTCACAGGGCGCGGGAAATTTACCCTGTTTTCCCGTGCCACCCCCCCACGGGGTTGTTTTCCACATTTATTGGCGATGTCGCCGTAAAAATAATAGCGTTCCGGGGAAAAAAAAAAAACTGGGAGGGTGCATCTGCGACGAAACACGGATTCGGTCGGGGAGGTTGCGGGATCGCGCGGTCGATGGAGTGCGGATTTGCGGGATTCCGCGTTTCTTCGTTTATCGTCGCGGGGGGTCCGGCCAAGTCCGGGTAGTGGACGGTAATCGGGGGGTAATTAGTTTTACGAGGCGTCGCGGATTTGCGACTTTTCGGGTCCGGTTTTTAGCCCGGCGGTTCCGGAGCGGAGGTTTGTGGGGCAGTTACGAGTAGCGGATAGCAGACGAGTGTGATAAACGTAAATTGAGAGACAGTCGGCTGGAGAAGTATAGCGCCGCGACGGACCGGATATTATCCTACCTCCCGGCTATGGTTTACCCTCGTTTATAACCGTCTCCACTAAACCGCCGAGGAACCGAGGATATCTTTATCTTTACGAGGCCCTAATGTTTTTAATTTCATGGCGGATTATCATAAACGAAACGAGTCGGCTCGCGGGGGCACTTTGTTGACGACTGAGGGAGCGACGTAAAACCAAGCCACCCCTTTGCCGCGTTAAACGCCGACTTGGGGGTGGAAATGCTCGCGAGACGTCTCGGTGAGGGTTGCAAAAGGAACTCCGCGGAAAATCAACCGGGAGGGGATTTTCGGATTTCGGATTTCGGACGGCCACCCCCTTTAGGGTGCGTCAGACGCCAAAGGGTAAACGCAAACGGCCGCGAGACGTTTTCGCCCCCGATATTCCCGGCGACCTCCCGCAAGAAGGCTTTCTTACGTTTCGGGGAAACCGTCGCCGAGTCTCCGCCCTCGGTCTGATCCGCCCCCGGGGACGTGGGGCAGACGCCCCCGTGGAAATAACCGAGACGCTCCTCGTCGCGGAATCTCTACCCCGCCGCCCCCTCCAGGCATTAAAGCCGACGCTTATTTATTCATCTCCTGGAAATTAGAATCAATCGCGGAGTATTAATTGCGGTAATCGGGGCCCTAAGAGTCGTTGGAAATCGTTACACCCTCGATTTGCGACCCCTAACCTCTACTTTACCCCTGGTGAGAGGGACCAGGAGACGGATCGACCCTTGGCCTCGAAATCCTTCCAGGTTCCGGTACCACCATAACTTTCCCCGTCGATCGGCAGTTTCTTCACCTCCTTTAGACCGGTTGGAAAATGGACCCCACTTTAAGCATTTTCATTTTCCCATGGATAGGTAGCTTCTTCTTTTCCTCTCGACCGATTAGAAAATGGACCCCTCTTTAAGCATTTTAATTTTCCCATCGATCGGTAGCTCCTTCTCTTCCTTTCTACCGGTTGGAAATTGGCCGCCACTTTCAGCATTTTAATTTTCCCATGGATCAGTAGCTCTTTCTCTTCCTCTCGACCGATTAGAAAATGTACCCCACTTTAAGCATTTTAATTTTCCCATCGATCGGTAGCTCCTTCTCTTCCTTTCGACCGATTGGCCGATGGCCGCCACTTTAAGCATTTTAACTTTTCGCGGAGTGGGCGAAAGCGGACTCGCCCGGACGGGCGAGGGGCGGCATCGGCGTAATCGAGTTAGCAATTGATTAGATTATCGGGAAGATTACTCGTAAACGCTGTTGGTATCGGTATCTCTCGTCGGTTCGCAGGAGAGGAATTACCGGCCACCAAACGGGTCCATCCATCTCGTGGATCGAAACTTCTTCTCGGACGTCGAGCCTGGTTCGCGGTATCCATCATCGTCCAGGACACCCCGATCGACCGATCGTCGGGGTCGATCGGGATCATTGGAAATGTATTTCCCATCGGAAAATTGCCGCGATCGTTCAAAAGTCGTCCTCCCGTGCCCTAGGTCGAGAGCTCCCTTCCATCGCGTCTTGGACCGTCTCCTCGAGTCTCGGAATATCTCGAATGGTTTATTCATATTCCGAGGGACTTTAAACTCGTCGACCCAGCCGTAGGTTCGTCGAATGAGACCTTGCCCGTCGTGGCACCCCGTCGTCGCGATCCGGGGCGTAATCTACTCCGAGCCGACCCCTCGACAGGGCCACCCTTAGCGGGAGCCGGGTCGCATAATGCAACTGGAAAAGTGTACTTTGTGACTCCGCCAGGTCCCCGGGGCGAGGGTGGCCCCCGGGTCTCAAAGGAGAGCCCATGAAAGAATCATATCCGGGTCGATTATAAAAATAGAGGCGGCATTAAATTGCAAATTGCCGGGTCCGCCATCCGACGCCGGCGTCTGAGTTTCGCAGGTCGGGGGCAGCTCGGGGGCGGAGACGAGGAGCCAAGTGGCGATCGACCCGGAGAGCCTTAGCGATTCCAGACGACCACGAGGTCGCTCTCCCGGAATTGACTTCCCCTGGGGCCGGAGATCGGCCGAGGGGTTGGCCGAGGGAAACCCCGGCACTTGTCCTAAGAAAAATAGATCGGGACCTCGCGGGGGAGGATCGAATCTCCCTTCCGGAAGTGGAAATTCACCGCCACCGAAGGTATGGCTCGAGCTAGAATCTCGAGCCCGGTGGCCGATCCGCATTTCATCCACCCGGGCCGGACGGTTCGATCGGCGAGCCGCAAAAAGGAGCGGAAATTTCCGCAGCGGCTCTGGGACGTAGAGCCGCGAGGCTCTTTGGTCGCCCTGGGCGCGAGTCTTGGCGGTGCGGGATCCCGACGAAGGGGAACGGGCGGAACCGGCGGAACGGGCGGAAAGGGGGAGGATAGGGAGCGAAGGGTTTAAAATAATAGTGGAACGGCGGCTGAGTCGGTCTCTCTCGGCAGGAGCCAGGAGCCAGAGAGGGCTCCGCCCCGCGAAATATGGCGAGCTTCGCCAGAACGTGATTGGGTGACGGGAGGACCTCGTGGCTCGCGAGCCAAGACATTGGTGCCCCCTCTATGCCCCCTCTATGCGCCTCCTAGGCACCCTTGGGCACCCTCGACGCAGCCCCCTCTTCCCGGAGACCCGTGCCCTCTCCTCGGCCTGGAGACCGACCCTGAAAACGGCCCGGCATTGTCTGCTCGATACGTCGGCTCGACGTCCGATTCGAACCGACCGGTCCAAGAGACTCCCCTTCGACCGATCTCGAGGTCGATCCCCGAAAACGCCCTAAAAACCCCGGCCGATCGACCCATGCCCTCTCCTCGGCCTGGAGATCGACCCTGAAAACGGCTCGGCATTGTTTGCTCGATACGTCGTCTCGACGTCCGATTCGAACCGACCGATCTCGAGATCGATCTATCCCGAGATCGATCCCCGAAAACGCCCTAAAAATCCCGGCCGATCGACCCATGCCCTCTCCTCGGCCTGGAGACCGACCCTGAAAACGGCCCGGCATTGTCTGCTCGATACGTCGTCTCGACGTCCGATTCGAACCGACCAATCTCGGGATCGATCTATCCCGAGATCGATCCCCGAATACGCCCTAAAAACCCCGTCCGATCGACCCGTGCCCTCTCCTCGGCCTGGAGATCGACCCTGAAAACGGCCCGGCATTATTTGCTCGATACGTCGGCTCGAGGTCCGATTCGAACCGACCGATCTCGAGATCGATCGATCCCGAGATCGATCCCCGAAACGCGCCCTAAAAACCCGGCCGATCGACGAGCGACACTCGTCTCGTTCGAGGGCTCGGAATGCCGGTATCGATATTATATCTCGCCGATTAATTCCCGGGATAATTCCAAGTGCCGCCGTGCGATGGGCTTCGATTTTTCCCCTTTCACTCGCAGCGGCAATTTGGAACGAGGGTTTTGTTCCCAGGGCACCTGTCGGGGCGCCTGCGCGGCGCGGCGCGTCGACGTCGATGCGTCGCGGCGCGGCCGGCGATCGAAAGAGGCCGGTTTTTCGCGCCCGGTCGCGAATGGATTAATCATCCCCCGGGCTCGGCCGAGACGCACAACCCCCGGTTTGTCCTGGCTTAATCCGCCACCCCCTGGCGCGAATTTACCCCCGTCGTGGCGGGGCCTACGTCGCGCGGCGCAGCCAGCCTTATCTCGCTCCTTAATGGACGCTCTCAGCCGCGTGACGAATTAATGCGATAATTAAGCGCTCGCCCGGGGAAAGTTGAGACGTCGGTCGCCGCCCGCCCTCGACGAGACCCCCCGCGAGACTCGAACGCAGTTTTGCCCCTGACGGTATTATCCGCAAAACGCGGAACGACCACCTCTATGCCGTGTTAACCGTGAATGGACTCGAGAACGTTACGTGCGCCTCGAGGGCGACTTATTCGATGTGGAACGCGAGGGTGGACCGCGGTTGCGTTAATAACCCCATGAATTAAAAATTACAATTGCAGGCTTTAGCAAAGAACGGCATTGCTAATAATGTTGTGCTCTTCTGGGGGAATAATCGCTCCGACTATGATGTTTGCAATTATCGACTCGTGGGTGTAAACTGAGCTTACTTTAGAAAAAATGCTTGCTAAATCAGCAAACGGATTTTCCTGTTTGCGTTAATAACCCCATGAACAAAAAATTACACTTGCATTTTTTGACGAACGACGAGATTGCAAATAAAGTTATGCTCTTCTATAGGAATAATTGCTCCGACCATGATGTTTGCAATTATCGACTCGTCGGTGTAAACTGAGCTTACTTTAGAAAAAATGTTTGCTAAATCAGCAAACAAAATTTAACGGTTGCGTTAGTAACTCCACGAAAAGAAAAATTACACTTGCATTTTTTAGCGAAAGATGAAATAGCAAATAAAGTTTCCTATGCCGGAAAATTCATTAATTTCTCAATTTACGCGACAATACGGACTAAATGCAAATAGAGGTCAGATAGGGAATGCGAGAACACACTTCAATTCGGTCCTAAACAGTCATTGGAATAATGATTTCGTGGGATTTCGACTGTTTTACATCGATCTCTTCATCATTACTTTCCAGAAATTTCATATGGAACGCTTCAGTTCGTATAATTCCCAACGTAGACTGTAAGATTTTAAGATATATATAAATATGGGGAACGGGAGGCGCCAGCTTATGTTCCCACTTTCCATTCAAAATGGCGATTCCCCTAAAAAGGGTATAGATGAATTTTAATTTGTCGACGTAGAATAAATTCCTCAGCCCCTTCCATGTCACCTTAAGCCAATGAAAAGCCAATTTCCTTCGAGATCGAGTTTCGCGGCCGCGAATCGGTGGAGGCGCCTTGACTCGTAAAGTCGGAGGACCGGCTCGAGTGGAGGCGCGTCGATCCTCGCCGAGCCCCAGCAGGCCCTAAAGCGAAGCCGCGATCGCCTCCTGGAGGATGGGCTCGCCGAGAACCAGGGAGATCCTCTCTCCAGGAGGCCCATAAAACGCGACGCGCCTGGACGCCGCGACGCCGATTCCGCCGCGGCGCTGCCACCGGGAAATCAAGGAATCGCGGGTATTTATGGGTCGCTGGGGTGCGAGACTTCCCGCGTACCCGGGATTTCTTTTCCCCCAGGAGACCGTCGGGTCTCTCCGAGAAGCGATCCCTCGAGCTCGAACTCGGAGGTGGAAAAAAGTCCTCGGAAAGACGGCGCCTCGTCGACGTTAAAAGGGCGAGGAGGTCGACGCGTCGGTCCGGGGTGTACGACGTGGAGGGCGGGGGTGGCAAAATTTCATATTCCCGGCGAACGCGCTCGATGTCGGCCGGATCCGACCAAGCCGCCCTGGAGATCGCAGGTGTCTGGCTCTCCTCGGGGGGAGAAGTGGCCGGAAAAAATTGCCGGCGGAGAAATTTAGGGAGCTTTTAAAAGGTGCTCGTAAAGCGGGACACCCCCGGCACTCGGGGTCGCGAGTAACCTGCAAAGGAGCCGGATGGCTGGGGAAAGATACCGTAAAACTTCCATCTTACTCTACGCCGGATACGTAGAAGCTGTTTAGTATATTCGCCCGGGCGAGGGGTGGCTCCCGCCCAGGGCGGCTCGCGAGCGATCCTAGCCGCGAGGGGCGACTTCCTTCGAATTTCGAGTTTCGCGCTCTGGCCGACCCTGAATTTAAAGGAGGCCGTTTAACCAGGCCGAGGGATCCGGGAAATTGACTTTAGGGAGACTCAGAGAGGAGGGAAATTTCCCTCCGCAACCGACGCGGTTATTTCCCGCTCTCGAGGAAACCACGGTATATCGCTTTGCGGGTCAAAAATTCCGTAATCCGTTGTATAACGGACGGGCTCGCGCCGTTTCCGATATCTCCGTTGTTTTACCTTTTGCGAGATTATACCGGGATCGTTGTTTAACGCCGGACTTTCCCCGTCGGTGCGCTTTTTCTGCGATTTTACAGCAGGGTATATAGGGGGGCTCTCGATCGTTAACGGATGGCGAGCCTCGGCCGGGACGCCGGACGTCACCGGGATTGACCGATCGGGCTTTAATGCGGAGTACAATCGTGTCAACGGGAAATCGATGCGACAAAAATCAAGCCGCGGTGTTAATTCTGGTAACACCGGCCCGGCCGCCCTGCTCGTCCGCCGCCACTACATCGGCCGGCCGACGAGACGACTATCGACAGGTCCTGTCAATTAAAAATCGGCCGGACGTTCTTATCGGTGGCCGAATAATTAACCGATCGCGCGTCCGCGTCTCCGTCAGCGCGGCGAGGCCGCGTCCTTCCGAAAAAATCAACAGGTAACGAGTTCCTTCCGGGTCGAAAAAAGTGGAGGGACCGACGGAGTTCCCTCGATCTTACACAAAGCGCGGAATCCGCCGCGGCCGAGACGATTCCGCGAGCTTTTCCGTATGTGAAAACGCGTAATTTAGCCGGATACGCGGGTACCGGTCGACATCGAGTGCGGCCGACAGGCGGCGGGGTGAATTATAACCTCGTTTCCGGTTTCCCTCCACTTGCCGAAACCGCTTTGAAAGGCCGCCACGCGAATCCTCGACTTAGGAACCCGCGACCCCCGCACCCCGGAGGGGGGCCGGGCCTAAAATGATTTCCTCGTCCTGGAGCTCCTCGTGGGATCGATCTCCAGGAGGTCTGAAAGCCAGCCGAGGTATCGGCAAGGGATCCGTCTTGCCGGTTCCTTCGTCCCCCGCGTCGACGACTTCCGGAAGACGAAGCGGTTCCCTGTCGGATTTCTCTGCCGTGGACCTGGAATTTCTCCCTGGGCGTCTCCGATCCCCCGAAATGGAGCACCCCCGGATCCGGAGCCTCCACCTGGTGGCCGCTCCTCCGACGAGCTCCCTCTCGTTTCCCCGGAACTTTTCCACCCCTCCGTCCCGGGGAAACTTTTAACTGGATACATTACCTGCCTCGCTACCGGCACCTACCCCTTTGGCTTTTTCACCTCCGCCGGAGCTTTTAAACCTCGCCTTTATTCGGAATTTCAGGGGATGGTGCTGAATAAGAGGAGCCGAGGCAGGGTTATTATTTATTGACGGGCTTCTTTGTTGTTAGGGTGCGCCCTCCGTCTTGAACCCTTTCTCGGACGTCGGGGAAGGGTGGGCTCGCGATCCTGGATTTTTCCTCCGCCTCTGCCCGTAACGTCTTGGCGGTAATTAACGCGGTTTACTTCCAATTAGCGATTCCTCTCGAGGCTTATCGGAAGAGGTCGATTTCGAGGTAGTTTATGCACGATGTAGGTACTCGCTGCTCGACCGCGGCGTAAAAAGAGACCTCGTAAAGCACACCCCAGCAGGTGAATGGGTTGGTGCCGCACCTGATTACCGGGTACCGCCAGGTAAACTTATGATTAATAGCCGTCGTTACCGACTCACCGCGGAAGGACGTGGAGTCGATATGCGGGAGAGACTCTTGCCCGGACTTTAAAGTACCTCCGAGCACACCCTGGATGATTCCCTCCCCTTGGAGGGTGGGTCCCGGGACCCCCAAAAAATCCAGGAAGGCAAAGCGCGATCGCGAGTTCGTCGAAAGGCCGGGCTCGTGAAAAAGGATCGAGGGATTGCATTTTTATTTACCCTGCCAAATGAATCTCCTTGATTATGAGTCGCGAGGTCTCTCCCTCTCCTCGGGGTCCTCTCCGCTCCATCTAAGAACTCTCGCAAATATTGGTTTTGTCTAGTGGCTCGCGATTTGCATAATTAAATCTCGGGACCGTCCCCTCGCAGCCGCGCGAGCGTGCGCCCTGTCCTCCGCGTCTGCCGGGGGATGCGAAAATAGCAATAATTAAAACTCCGACTGGTTTATTTGCCGGGTGCCCCCGGGGGCGAGTGCCCCCGCCCTGTCGCGCGGGGATTGCGACCCGCGGTGCCTCGGTCGGATTCAAGTACCGTAAACAGTCCCGGATTTATCCACTCGGCAGACGTCACCATACCCTCCTCTCGTCGACGTTCCTCCAGAACGCCGCCGATTTTCCACCCTCCGCTATCGTCGTTCCGCGCGTATCAATTTTTCCCGATTTTACCCCCTCCTGATGAAGAGGCTAGTCCCGGGTTTTCCCGGTCTCGTTTCGATTCCCGGCCCTATTGAAACATTCCGGCTCCATTAGAGCACTATTTAACGTCTGCCGGGGGGTGGTGGGAGGTTATTCCGCCGCGCGACACTTCCAGGAGTGATAGCTCTATCACCGGTGATTCGAGTGTGTAGCTACGCGGGTAAAAAGCGGACCAGGGCGTCGACGTCGATGTCGATGGGGAAACTACGGGTGATCCCCTTTCATAAAATTGCCACTCGAAACGTTACTCGCTCGAGGGGCATCCTGGTCCCACGATTCGTTAGTCGCGCTTTAGGCTCGAGTGATGGATATTGCGGATGACGCCCCGAGAGGTGGGCGGGGGGTGGGCGGGGGGTGGCGGAAAGCGATAGAGCCCGGTGACGCCGGATGGGGGGGCCGGGGGTGGTAATTGTTACATCGCATGTCTGATCCCGAATCCTCCGGGGGGAGAATCACTTCGGATTGATTTATCGCCACCCAGAAGTGCACGCAAAACGCACTTCCGCTCCGCGGTTTCCGGCCCGAACGGCCGGAAGAATCGGCCGTAGGCCGCGGCCGCGAATCCGGCCGGGCGGAAACGGCCGATTCCGCGCGGAAACGGGGGATGAGCGGCCGAGATCACGCGATTCTTCCGCCGGGCCTTTTTCCTACATTCTTTTTCCCCCTCTTGATAAGAACGCCGGTTAATTAGCCCCCCCGCGATTACCTCGGATACGGTAATTCTTTTACCGTATAAACTCGGAGATTCGGCCGCGGTCGTCCGTCACCGTACCTCCGCAAATAATTGACCGCGACTCCGAATAATTATCCAGGGCTCCATCGGAGCGGCGTTTAATTGCCCTAAATGCATAAACAAGCAGCCGCGATTTCCGCCCGGAAAAAGAGCCCCTCGCTGTTCCGCGTCCGGCCGATTCGCCGCCGAGATCCTCACCGCTCGAAAAGCTTAAGTAAGTTTAAGCTCGGCCAGTCCGACTAATTACGACGAGTTTACGAATTACCGCGCTTTGAGAATGGCCCCGGGATCGCGGTTCGTTAACCGAGCGCACGGCCCGTAAGTGCGGACCTCTAACCAGCCGAATGGAGACGCAATGTCGAAAATGAAATTGCATTAGCCGAGACTCCGAATGCCGGGGAACGACGTAGGCATTAAATACCGATTACCGAGGGACAACGAGCCCGATACGGGGTACCGAGTGGTTAATACCGAAGTATACAGGATGTAACCTTCCTTTAAACCCCGCCAGCCATCAATGGTACATCTCTAAACGACGGCAACCTAAGAACGAAATCCCGGAATATCCCCGGGGAATTATTTTCGACAATTCGATAAATCCCTAAATTATTACAGGGCTCCGATTTTCCTGTTTCTGAATTACACTTTTTATTACATTTTTATTAAATAGGGATTACAGAGGGATGACGAGCCCGATACGGGGTACCGAGTGGTTAATTCCGAAGCATACAGGGTGTAACCTCCTTTTCAACCCCGCAAGCCATCAATGGTAGATGTCGAAGCAACGGCAACCCAGGAACGAAATAATACCCCGGAATATCCCCGGGGAATTATTTTCGATAATTCGATAAATCTCTAAATCATTACAGGGCTCCGATTTTCCTCGGCTCGAGGGGGTGACGGAAGCGGCGACGATTACAGAGAAAATTGGAATAACGACGGAGATAACTTGCGTAACATGGAGTCTATCGGGAAAAAAGAGGCAGGTCGGGGGAGTGTTTCCCCAGGCAGAATTTTCCGCAACCCCTGAGAGTCGAAAGCCCCTTTCCGGTGACTCACCCTGTATCGGTATCCGCATACGTACGCCGGCCGATCCGCGGGAGTAGTTAGCGATAATTGGGAACATCCCTTGCTCGTCGCATCGATTCGTCCACCCCCCGCGGGGCTCCCGCGACTGATTGAGGAAATAGGCGTGGGGCCAGAAGCGGCGTTAAGGGTTGAAATTATCCGGGCTGAAGTAGTACTCCGCTCTCCTGTCATCCCCCTGGCGCCGCCCCCGTCCGTTTATAACCTCGTTACTCACCCCAATCCCGGGGGGGGGGATTTAGGCTCACCTGTCTCGCGCAACGACGCGACCGAGACCATCGTCCGCGTTCCGCAACCGCGGCCGCACCGCGGTCCGATTGCTTCCGACATCGATCGGATCGGCCTCGCAGGTTTCGCCGCAGGTTTCGCCGCAGGAGGTCGGTCGCGGGTAAATCCCAGGGGGCCGGTGCCCCCAGGCGAGAGGGAGGATCCTGGCTGGTAATTAGCTTTAATTAGCGCAATTTTAGAGAGCCATATGCGCCCCGCGTACCCCACTATCTATCGGTCGCAGGACCAACCCCCAAATTTCCTGGATTTTTCATTCGGAAATGGACTCTCGTCCAAGATCGCAATTAGGCTCGAATCGAAGGCGGCTGTACGGTAAAATCGAGATATAATTGCATCGGCGATGTAATTACGGACGTTACAAGAAGCGCGTCGGCGGGGGTAATCGCCCCCGGGGGGAATCGGTAACGACCGTCTTTTCCTCCCCCGGAGGCCGATATCGCGGCGCTCCCGGAATCGAGTCCGGATATCGGGAAGCGGGATTGGCGAAAAAAGGAGGTAACCGAGGGGGAGAGGGGGCACCTTTGGTTTCTTTATCCCTGGGCGGAGCGGGTTTCCACGGAAAATTTGAATGCGCCATAGGAGGAATTAACCGAGACAAAGGGCCGGCACAAAGAGGGAGGGAAAGAGAGTAATCCGCGGCGGAATAGGGAGAATAGATTAAACTTGGGATGTCTCTAGGGGGTGCGAGTGGACGCAGGGGGAGGGTGGGGCAAAGGGCTGAAACAGTTTTAATCTACGTCTAGGGGGTGCGGGGAAACAAATCGCGGCCTTATCACCACCTGTAAAGCAGATAACAACTTTTCTCTCGCCCCTCGCATGCGCGCGCGCAAATCTACGCGCGTCTACACGTATTTTCGAGGGTTTGCAGGTGGTTGCGGGGGTTGCGGACTTCTGCAGGTGGTTGCAGGAGTCGCAGGTGCCCGCGCGCGTGTAGGGATGATTCTACCCCCTGTACCCACTTTTTCCCGCCCCCTCTTTTCCCCGCGCTCGTTCTACTCCCGACCCCGTTCCGCGCGCCACCCCTTTCTCTCTTTCTCTTTCTCTCTCCCTCGGTGTATCTCGTTCCGTTCCTCTCCGTTCTACCCCGACTCCGTCTACCGCTCGCATGAACTCTAAATCGAGCCGCGGCTCGGCCAGCGGATGCACCGATTAAACTTTCGAAAACTGTTTGCATGAACAGCCAAGCGATGCACCCTTCTCGCCCCACGGCCCAGCCTTGCACCTACGTGCACCGAGTGCCAAACAATTAACACCCTGAAATAGGGGAGGCCCCTCCCTCGAGGCTCCCTCTTGGAAGCGACACCTGTCCTCGAGAAGGAGACAAGACGGTCCAGGTCGCCCCTCCACCCCCTGGCTCCCAGTCCCCGAAGCAACCCCGGCTGAGAAAGGACCGGGCGAGCAAGGAAAATGAATTAACTCCGGCTACAAATCACGGTACAAGAATCCGACAAATTAAAACCGCCCGCCGGAGCTCGGGGGGTGGCGGCCGTCTCGGCGCCCGGCGTCCCGGCGAAAGACGTCTCCCGGGAAGAGTCCTGACTCGGTCCACTCGAATAATAAGCGCACCCCTCCGGGACCCTGCCACTTCGAGTCGCAGTTTTAAAGATTACGCATAAATCAACCCCACCGGGACCCTCGTGACACCCCGACGTCTCGCGGAGCGTCGCGGAATCCGAACGAAATCCTGAGAAATACTTCCCTGGAATTAAAGCCGCGGAGTGGTCAAGATTTCCCGATTCGAGGGGGGTAAAAATCCCCTTCCGTCTTTTTTTTCCCCTTTCGCAAATCCGCTTCCAAAATCGACCTCGAAGCAACCCCCGGAATACCGGAAACGCACCCGGGGCGGTTGGTATTGTGCGGACCGCACGCAGCGGTCTCCCGCGGAGCGGAAGTTCCGTGAGGGTAGTCACCCGTTTCCCGTCCTTGTGAACGAGCGCCGCGTTTACGGGAGGCCTGGCAATTTGTGAAAAAGAACGAAAAAAAAAAAACAGAGGAAGAAGAAGGAAGAAAAACTCACCCGACGCAAAGCGTCGCAGAGTGGCCCACTTCCCCTACGGGGGGCACCTGGAGTCGTCCCCAGGTGGAGGAGGGGTTGAAACCCCCCAGTCCACTCGTAACCTCCCGGAAGGGACGATCGTCTCCGTCTTGGCCTCGCGACGCCACCGGAAGTCCGCCTTCACCTGGAAACAACGGATTAGCCAATAAATCGAGCCCGGGACTGGGACCGGGGGGGGGGGGGCAGGGGGGGGAAATTCATTAACCCACAACGATAAATAACCGGTGCACGCTTCGCGAATGGCTCCTGAAATAATAGTTATAGTATATTTATGCAAAGTTCCGAAGTGCCGCTCGGGGCACGGGTCGAGGTTGCGCGGTCTCCGGAGGGAAAACGGGGGTGGAGGGTTGGCCGAGGCAGAACGGGTGCCATTGTGTTTCCGCCGTGCTATTATAAAGCTCTGCCTCCGCGGGGTACGACGGCGTGCTTCGTTTCGTTGTGTTATTACGGGGTGTACGGGGTGTACACGGCCGGGCGGCGGGATGAGCGAGTGCGCTCGCGGGGGCGGCAGATTGCGAGAGGGTTTACGAGGGGGCGATTTCGGATGCGCGCAAAGTGGCGCGGGGCAGAAACTCCGGACTAAGTGTCCGAGCTTTCGTGGGGGGCTGGGGGGGCGTTCTAAAGCGTCAAGTTTCCAAATTTCCGGACGTTACGAGGGCGCCGAGAGGTGACGGGCTAACTTCGGCCTGACTCCGATCCGCCACCCCTTTCGCGTCTCGAGCTCACCCCCCACTGGGGGGCGGGGGGCCCCCCGCGTCTTTCTCCTTTCGACGGCCCACTTCACCCTCGACCACTTCTCCCTTTCTCGGCCGTGTTAACGGTCCATTCCGACGTGGACTTACGGGAAATTAGTGGAAACTCCCTCTCGGCCACGAGGAGCCTCCCCGTCGTCCCCTGGGACCCTCGCTGTCTGGGTCCTCGGTCGTTCTCAATTGTTCCCTACCGTGCATCCGGCTAATCGGTTTAACGCCGCACCCGTGGAGGCGAGTTCCGCTCCGCGGAGAGCACGTCGTCCGCGCGTTTTACGATATGGTTTATGCGCGGGCGTTACTCGCGCGAACGGAGCGGCCGGACCCGGGTTTGGCGGGACCGCGGACGGAATTCGACCCTGGGGACGGTCCGGCACCGATTCCGCGCCACTCGGCGGGGTAGACGTAGCGGAACGGTTTCTAGGGTTTTCGGGACGCTTTGCGGCCATCCCGAGACCTCCACTCGGAAGGCCGAGAGCGGATTCCTGACGTGGGGCGAGTTCCCAGACACGTAACGAAGTTCGCCCCCGCGTCGGGGGCGGGTTAACGCACGCGGTTAGACGCGATCCGCGGAGTCACGCTATCCGCGTCCCGGAGAGGCGTCGGGCGGTCTGCCGCGGAAATCTCGTCCGCACGTCCGCCGGAAACACGAGAGCGCCCGGACCCGGGTCGGCGGTTCGGTGAACCGGAGAACGGCCACCTCGACCTTCCTCGGCGGTTCCCCCGCTGCGGCGCTTCCGCCATTTGCGCCGTCCTCGCCTCCGGGAGGAGATCGCCGCGTCGCGGAAATCTATGCCTCGCCTCCACCTCCTATCTAAATCGGAATCTCGAAATCAATGTCGCGTCTCGCGGCTCCGGGACCCGATTCGAGGATCTACTTCGAGAGCTAGAGCGCCTCGTTAGATATTTCCTCCGTCGTCGTCGCGACGCCCGTTTCGGCAAATCGGTTACCCTTACCGAGGTCGCCTTCGAGGCAATTCCAGGGTATCGGAAGGAGGCGCGGGATCGAGCTACGTTATCGAATCGCATTCGGCGAGGGTTACGTCTGTTACGAGATATCGAGTGATCGCGAATCGGGAAGGGCCCCTGGAGCGACGTCGAACAAGGGGTCGGTCCACTCCTGTCGAAACGAGCGTCATCCTGGGGCGACGCCGGGCCTCGGGGGGGCGGCGACGCCCCCTTGCTCGCGGTTTTTGTCGAAGGCGGCGGGACGCGGGGGAACCGGCTCTCCGGGCGTAATGAATATATTTGCATATCGGAGCCGTTACCGAATCGTTACCGGTACAAGGTACCGGGCTGGAAAGCCGCTCGCCTGCCAAATATGCATGCATCTCGCCCGGGGTGCAACCCATCCGTGCCCTCGCCCCCGCCCCAGGTCCGTCCGTTCTCTATGCATAACACTTGGAAGGGAATTGACGATTAGCTCGCGAGCTGTGCACCCCGCGTAATTAAGTGTACCCGGGAATTCGGTCGAAGACACCCAGGGGGTGTCTCGAGACAATGGCCCCTCCTCGTCTCGCGGTCGACGATGCGCCCCCTGGGGCGGGGGGTGGTGCTCAGGGTGGGCGCGACCGTACACCAGGGCGCGTGATTAGGAAATTTAACCCGGATCTTCGTATCTGGAGGTATCTTAAATTTCCCGGGATTTCAGTTCCGGCCGACACGCGATTCGGAACACGCGAGGACCACTTTCGCGAGTTTCCCATCCGGGGGTTGATTTTCTTTTTCGGGGGCCCCTCTCGTTCCTCCCTAAACGCGAGAGGCTTTCTTTTCCGCAGGCACGGGGGGCGAGTCGGGAGGAGCCGGCGGCGCCGCCGTCCCCGCCACCCCCGGCGTCGCGGCGCGCGTCACCGGACCGTCGGCGACGGCGGAGTCGACGGTCGCGTTCAATGGATGGAAACGAGCCTTTTGGAATGTAAAAGTTGGCCGTAATTGCCGGGGACGTCGGGGGTAGGAGAAATCGAGCCTCGACCGCAGAGGCCTTTGTGCCGCCGGGGGGAGTGGGGCACTCGCCCCCGACGCGTCGCCCGGTCCGTCGTCGAGGGTGTCCGGAAAAGTCAGCAGATTTTGGCGGCACCGGCCACCCCTTTCCCGCCTACCCCACCTCGTTTCCCACGGTGGCCACCCCTTTCCCGCACCCCGCCGGACGATGTCACGGTGCAATCTAGACAAATTAAAACTCGACTCGAGCGTCCGGTATTCCATTAAGGGCGGCGCTGGGAATATCAGTTTTCGAGCCGTGCCTCGACCGTCCCACCCCCGACCGGATGCCAGATTCCGGTGCGGAATCGATAACCCTTTTTACCTGGGATCGAACGCCGGTAGTCACCCCCCGGGCCTAGGAGTCCCTCGTGCTACCCCTCGCTTTCGCATTTCCCACCCCTTCGGGAGCGAGAAACGGATCGAACGCGACTAATTAGGGGGAAAGGAGAGCCGCGTCGACGTGGAGTCCGCCCAGATGAGGGGTGCGATCGTAGGGGTAGCTTCCATCCCGGAATCGGGCATCGGGGGTGCCGATTTCCGCGCGTCGCGCCACTTCCGAGACGTCGGGTCTTCCTCGGAGAGGACGCCTACTTCTCGGCGAAGCCATTGAATAATTGATGGCAGGGGCTGGGAAACGGGGGTGGATTCGGGTCATCTCCGCTTTAATTGGCGACCTGGGAGCGGAGGATTGTTTCGCGCCCCCGCCCCACGCATTGTTCCCCATCGGATCGCGATGATTTTGTTTTACGGCCCCGGGATCGCGAGAACGCCCGTTACCCGTGGATTCTCCCCGCGAGCCGCGGGGGGTCGGTCGCAAAAGGAGGCGGGAAAACTCGGTACCTTCGAGGGCCGAGATCGAGCGAGGCTTCCGCTCGAGCGCCCTTTCCACGACTCGTTAACCCTCTGCCACCCGCGCAATTAACGCCCCATAATTTCTCGGACTCGTGCCGAACCCTCGACCACCACCCCCCCAGGAATTACCCCGGATTACGAGTCCGCCCCCCTCGACGCTCCTCGTCCGCTGTTTTTAATTTCTCCTTCCCCGTTCGCCGCCACCCCCCGGGGTGGAGGGCCTCTCGGCCTGTCGCCGCTTCGAAATTTTCACCCGACAAACGTACCTTTATTGGCCCTTATTCGTGGCCGTTCGGCTATGAAATGCGCCTTCAATCGAATCAACGTGGAATCACCTAAATTCCCGGAGAATTTAATCAGAGCGTGAGCGCCCGCCGGTTCTCTTTCTCTCTCCCCCTCGCTCCACCCCTTCTTTCCCTCGTTCTTTCTCCGTCCCTCTCGCCCGCGGTAGCGTGGACGATACTTCCGCCGCGCGTGCACTTGTCTCGCCGGTCACGTCCGTGCCTTCCCTCCCACCCCCGACGATCGTACCTAACAGGGTAACTATTCGTCTACACCATTAAAAAAAATCATATATACACATATATACAATTTCACGACACTTTTATTCGAAAGGCACGGCGATCTAATTCCCTAAAATATTTCCAAGGAATCCATAAAATATATTACAAATTTAGGACACGAGGCGCGTTGAATCTTCCCACGTAATTTCATAAAATTATTAACGCGACGTCGTCAAATTGTACATCAAATTTATCATTCCACTACGACCTTATGTCCTTAATGTGCGCATCTAGAATTTGAGTGCCCGAAGTTGGGCGATACCGAGCTCGTCGATGCCATAAAATGGCCAATACCTCCCCTCGGTCGAAATCGCCCCCACCCCCACCCCCCTCCTCACCCGGAAATTCAATCTTTAGTCCAGGCCGGAAACGAGTCGGCGTCGACCGTCCGAATTTTCGTAAACTCGCGGATATCGCGTGTCAAAGCCCGTCGCCGATAGAGGGTGGCCGTTCGGTGGGTGGCGGTGGGTGGTCACGGGTGGCGGGTACGGTCGTACATACGTATCGGGTATCCGTGGCCGACTACGTGTATCTCTCTTCGGTTTCGTCGGCGCGATCAATTTTGCAAAAGAGACGCGGAGTAGGCGGGCGAGCCGAGGACGTGGGCGGGGGTGGTGCTCGGGATCCGCGCTTGTTTCGGAATAAACGGATAGGCGCCGATCGCAGCCTGAATACGAAAGAGACCGCGGCTCTCCGTTTCCGCTCTCGCAAAAACGTTATCCGCCCTCCGGCCCACCGGGGGCGACATCCAACCCTGCACTTTTCCTACCCGGGGCGCCCCGAAAAGGGGCCGGAGCCTCAGACCGCGCGGCGCTTTCTGAAAAAGACCGGGAGAAAGCCGAGGGAAAGCTCGCGATTGTAAATCCCGAAGGCCGGGGAATTGTCCGACTTTTTTCATACGTCCTTTCCTCATGCGATGTGTCGTAAGGTGTAACGGGGTGTTTTCCCCCTACCGCCCCCCGAGTGGATTTGCCGCGTTTCTCTTTGAGTCTGGACTTATCCGGTCTCGCTCGAAAGGCTTACTCCGAAACGCGAGGGAAAGAGTTTCCGCTCCGGTCGAGGGGCGGAACGCTCGCGGCCGAGCATGCGGGGAAAGACCCCCGTTGAGTGACCGCTCGTATCTTTCCGGCCACCCGTTATGGATCGACGATATCACGGGGCACCCGAGGTGTCGCCTCTCGGCGACGAAATAGACGAGCCGAGTCGGGCTCTTTGCCGGGGGGGGTTGAAGAGCGGGGGCGGGGGCCTCTTCATCCCGCCTCGAAATGGAAATCCGAAATGGGAAGTTGCAGCTCCGTTTCTGGCTGCCGGTGGAGGCGCTATCCAAGCTATCCGGTTCCGTGCAACTATCAGGAGCCGCCGAGTGGGTGGGAAGTGGGTGGCGGCGGCGGCACTATTCGAAATACCGGTCCATTAAGAGCTGTCGCTCAGCGGCAGGCGGATATGTCACGGTTCCCCCTCCAGATGCAGTTTATTATTTGCAAACAACCCGGACAGGCCCCTAATTTGCAATAATTCCGGATTATCCGGTTTCGCGACAGAGACGGGCGACAGACAGGGCGGCGGGCAGGGGGGCGACCGGATGGCAGAGAAAGAAAAATGCCCGGGGAGGGAACGAGCCTTTTTATTACCCTATTAATCCCAACTAGCGCCTTATTTTTAAATTAACATTTTTATCTCCCGGGAAAACAAGTTCCCCGCTCCTCGGCGACCGGGGGCGACTCGGTGGCAGAGCGCCGCCGTTTTCCGTTTCCGTCGCTCCTCGTAAAGCACGGGATTATGGAGCTGAATTCTATTATCGTGGACGGCTAGCGGACCGGAACCGGTAAACGGGACCGTTCGGGATATCGTTAAACGCCACCGAGCCCGCGGAGGTGGCGCCGCCTGGCGGGACGCCCAGGAACGGTTGCTGGACGACACCGAGACGGCCCTCCGACGTGATTTATTCCTCCTGGGAATTATTTTGAGGAAAAGGCTTTACCGGATGGGGGCAGGGGGTCGCGACATCGCGACATTCCCACGAAATGGTCCCCTTATCGGAGCCCAAAGGTCGGGATCTCCCAGGCGAGCGTCAAGAGCGTCAAAGGACGTGGCCAATTCCCCGCGATGAGGCACCCTCCGAGGATCACGGCTGGTCCGGGGCCACTTTTAATGGCCGAGTGGCAAAGGCGAAGCGTTTCCATCGGCGCCTCCGGTTTGCACCCGGAGGGTCCTCCAGGACCCGGGACGGTCCGGCGACAGGGTCTTTAATGTTTCAAGAGGGGACAACGGGCGCCCCGCTTTCCCGATCGTTTCCCGCAAGCTCCGGCTCCTCTCTTCTCCCTCTCCATCCGTCCGTCTCTCTTCGGCGAGAGTCGTCTTCGCCGCCAACCCCATCATGGAGCCCTCCTCCACCCCGGCTTCTGGTCTTCGCGCTGGCATGATAAATGGAGCTTTTTCAGGCCGCGGTACATTTTTGAGCGGGACAAAACAAACAAAGGCCTTCCTTCTCCTCCACCCCCGGGAGCGCTTTCGCTCCTCCAGAATATATGCCCTCGTTGGACGCGATATGCTAACGAAGCTTGCACCCTTGACAGCCGAGCGAAATCGCTCAAAGACCATCCCGGAGCTTGGAAAGCTCCCTGGGGAAGTCGCGTTACCTGGACGGCCGGCGCTCTTTAAGGCAAGATTAAAGCGGCGACGTTTCGACCAATTCCCTACCGCGACAATGTAGCATAAGGAGACGCAGGAGGACAAAGACGCCGAAAGCGTCTCCTCGATAAAGTGTTGAAATTCAAAATTATCCTAGTCTTTATCGCACTGAAAACATCCCATTCCAAGTATCACTTGCCGATCATCGTTTCACTCAGTGTACCTTAATTGCAAAATTAATAGCATTTCAGGTCAATTAAGGCGATAGGACATGTTTCGCCCACGTGGTATCGGAGTTCCCTCATTTGCCGCAAGTGGCGCTCGCATCGCTGGATCAGCGAAAATCTGAGATCGTTCGTCCCGATTATGGAGTTACTTTCCATGGGACCGACCATTGGCGTTATGTCTCCTTATGCTACTCCATTGTTCCCGGGATCCCGAATTTACAATGGCGGCACGGTTCCGCGCAAAAGCTCCGCGAGCGGGCGAAACCGCGTCACCCGCACGCGTCGACGCGAGCGCTGGGCGCGAATGGAAATTGACGCGTTAATTAACGGTTTGACGCGACGTCGCGATCGGCCTCGGGGGTGCGAACTTTTGGAAAACCCTCTCCACAAATTTGGATATCGCCCGGTCGGGGTGAAATTCGGGAAAAACCGCTGTAGAGGAGGTCCGAGGAAGTCGGCCAGGTGATTTTCTCATTTCCCAGGTATACCGGGGAAATATCATTTTCGTGGGATGCGACCCCCGACCCCCCGGAGAGTTTGCCCCGGGGAGCTTTAGTGGTTGGCAGCATTCGATATTCCGCGACTTTGCCAATTTACCGATAGATGTGCTCCGGTTCCTGGTTTCTCCCTTGCCCCCTTCTCCGGCCCATCTGCCCTCTCCGTCCGGCGATTTCCTTCCCTCTAGCTTCCTCCTTGGCGAATGTTTTGCAAAATACGTTTCCATCCTGGAATCGCCTCTTCCTCCAGGACGAGGTCTTTCTTCCGCGACGCAACCCGGAGCTTGCACGACGCCTCGGAGGAATGCAACCGTTTCGGACAGGTATTGCCTGTCCGTTTCGGTCGAAGGGAGCCCGACGAGGGGACGGCGCCTGACAATTACGAGGAATTTCAGAATTTTCTGAATTCCATCGGGAGAGACGTCCTCGGACCCACAGGACGGAATAGAATTCTTCCGCGTTCCGTCTCTTTTCAGCCCCGACCGGCCTGTCGGGGAGCTTCCCGTCCTGGGATAAATGGTCCCTCGAAACGGAGGGAAGTATTTGCCTAATACCGGGTAACGTCGGCTGATTAAATGAAGCGGACGGCTCCGATGACGGCGAGGAAAAACGCGCGGAGAAGCCCCGGGAAAGAGGAAACGTTCCGAAAAGTCAACCTGGACTTTTCTTCCCCCGGGGATTGCCAGGGTCAAACAAAGTTGCCGGACCGAAGGTGCGCCGTGGACGGAGGGAACAAGTTCGCCGTCCGAAGTTCCTCCCTGACCCGAAATCCGCGGCTATCTAAATCTCGTCCTGGAAGGGTATCGGGCGATTTCTATGCGGGGGTCGGGGACCTCCAGGAGCGGAACCGGGGGCGCGATCCGATCGGGCGAATGCCTCGACGCGGGGGCGTTCAATTTCCGGCCTCGCCGGGGGCTTGATTTCCTTAACAGCTGCCCGTCAGGATTTCATCGGATCCGAGCCTCGCCGGGGGAAAGGGCGAGTTCTTATTGGCGCTAACGCGCCCCAAGACTGCCGGCCATCGCGCCTAATATACGGCGCCGGCCGTAATGCTATCGGTTATCGACACGGCCAACCCCTCTCCCCAGGGGCGAGGGGTTAACCGTTCCAACGGGATTGATTCCGGATAAGTCGCGAACCAACCCCCGGCGCTTTCTTTCCGCGAGCCTCCTCCCTGGCGGGGGATATTCCGCACCCCCCGCGTCCGGTCGGGGGCCCGCCGGTTTCCGGCCGATCGGCCGGGGAAATAAGTGCGTTAATACGCCGGCATATCGGAGGGACGTGCTCGTAATCCCGGGATTAGGCGAGCAGCAGGCGTGCTCGTTAGTCAGGGGCTACGTCCTAAAGCGCGGAACAATCCCCTGCGTAAGCCCCTGCACGAGTCCAGGGCGGGGGTGGGCGGCGGACGGTAAACGGCAAACGGCAAACGGTAAACGGTAAACGGCATGAAAAATTGCGGGCGCACCTGGGCGCAATTTTTGCCGCCAAGTAGACGTCGCTGGACGGAATCCTGGCCGACAGGTGCCAGGTGGGGCGTCGGCAGGGGGAGGGTCCTGGATTAAATTTGCGCGAGTGTGTCGTACCATGAATATGGAGGGCCTCGTTACTATACGCTTCGTACTCCCGCGTACACACCGTGCCCCTCCCTCGGCACTCGGTGTGTACACATCAGACCCACCCCCCCGTGAGGGGTGGCCCACCCACTTGCACCTCCCGGTCCCCGGGCTACCCGGTGTTGGTTTTATCGTTTAACGCGGAGTTACCGTAAATTTCCCGGAGAACCGTGCCCCGGTCCGCGGGTACCCGCGAGGTCAAATGCTAATACGCGTTACGGCGCGAACGACGGCGTCGCGACGCCCCCGGGGGCCGCGGGGAAAAATCCACGCCGGTACTTCTCTACGGGTTGCGGCGAGCGGATCCGCGCAAGGGTGCCCTGCTTCGATGGGATACGCGTCGTTAACGTGTTCCCCGAATGGCGGACAACTTAAACCAGGGGGAGGGCCGAAATTACGGCTCCTCGAGCGGAATATTTAATGGCTTCCGGGTACCCGGCCGTCTCGGAGGACACCCGAGGACCTGATGGGCATCCATTGAGCCGCGTCTCGGCCCTTTAAACGCGCATCCGAGTTATGCCAAACTTGCGCCCCAACAATGCTAATTAATTCACCGGCATTGTATAACCGAATCGTACCCCTCGTCGGGCCGGAAGGGTTACGAGGGCGATTTTGTGCCAAACTTCGAGAGACGCCCCCAGAATTCGGCGAGAGCTGTCGCGACTAACCGTGTTTTATCCACTTACGCGGCGGAAAACGTCCCGCCGCACGTTTCACGGCCGTGTCCACGATATGGCGGTATCGGACCTTATACCATAAATATCTAGACCTCGCATAGCAGCGAAAGGGGTGAACTCGAATACCACATAGACCACGTGTACCGACGTCACTCGGACCCAATTAGTTTTTAGACCATACATTTATGTGGACCTTCATGATGTAGAAGGGGTAAAACAATATGAAGGGGGTTACATTTCACATTAACCCTTTCGCTGCCACGGTGGTCCCATGGGACCAGCGCTTATTTTTCCATTTGGGCCACCGAATTTGTTTCTAAAATCATTCCTTATCGTAACGCCGACGGAAATAATCTGTTCATCACATTTCGACGGATAAAATCGGTATACTTTACAGATGCTTCGTTTTTTTCTTTCTCCGCGTTCCCTCGATCAAGCGCGATCGACGGGAATAATTTCTCCGCCGGGAAGCACGGAGTCCGATCTTCGGTATCCGGTTCCCCCTAAACGCGCCGGTCCCCGAAAAAGAATCGATCCGCCGGCAGTCGACTCGGATGTCAAAGGAGCCGGCACGCGCCGCGACGCGCGTCAAAGGGGCGTCCCTCTCGCCGGGGCGGACGGTACACGGGGATTATCTCCTTATTCGCGTCCGGCCGATGTGCGAGCCGGACGCGGTAACGTCCGACTCCCCTTTCAAAAGGTCTCGCGAGTCAATCCTATTTACAAATTCCCTCGAGCCGGGCATGTAGTACATAACAGTTAATTAATGAACGGCCAACCGGGGACGGGAGCCGCCTAACGATTTTCACGCGATAGGTCGGACTAATTGCACGGGTACTTTACCGCATCCGGGCCGGAGGTCCTCGATATAAAGTTCTTGCGACTACTCGAGGGCGATGTCGCTAATTAAAGAGAAGGACACTCGGGGGCGATCGGTGCGTATCGATCGGCCGATCGACTCGCGCCGATACCTCGGTGGGTCGGCAACGGTCGACGGACCGATATCGAGCGAGGACGAGGACGAGAGGTCCGGTGGACGGGTGTAGCTTATTTTTCAATTTGTACGTGGCGTTGCCGCGTCGGGAGCGGCCGCGGGAGGGCGAAGGGGGTGCCTTTTTGCGAGATCAATCACGGGTTATTTGGTCGGACGTATCCCTCCGGGGGTGGGAGCCTCGTATCAGCGGCGGACACGCGAGGGATGCCCCTCGGCCCCCGGAAGGGCCGCAAGGGCCGGAAGGGCCGGAAGAGGCGAGTTATCGGCGCCGGCTCACCCGCGCCGAGTATTCGGGATTACGGCCGGGGACGCCCGGCGTCTTATTAAATCCCCTGCGGTGGACGCTCCTTGGAACGACTTCTGCCGACCCCGACCGCTCCGGGAATTTCTTTCCTTTGGGGCCAACTTTTTCTCCCCTTCTCCTTACGAGACGCGTCGCTGGGGATCCTCGTGGACCTTCGACGCGGTGCGACGCGATCTTCGATGCGGCGCGACGCTGCGCGACGGGATCTTCGATGCGGTGCAACGCGATCCTGGATGCGGTGCGACACTACCGTCGACGATATCTTCGACGCTATGCGATTCGATTTTCGACGCTGCGCGACGCGATCTTCGATGCGGCGCGACGCTGTGCGACGCGATCATCGACGCGGTGCGACGCGATCTTCGATGCTATGCGACGCGATCCTGGATGCGATGCGACACTATCTTCGACGCGATCATCGACGCGGTGCGACGCTATCTTCGACGCAATGCGACTCGATCTTCGACGCTGTCCGACTCAATTTTCGACGCTGTGCGTCGCGATCTCCGATGCGGTGCAACGTTATCATCGATGCGGTTCGACGCGATCCTGGATGCGGTGCGACACCACCATCGACGATATCTTCGACGCTATGCGACTCGATCTTCGACGCTATGCGATTTTCGACGCTGCGCGACGGGATCTTCGATGCGGCGCGACGCTATGCGACGCGATCCTGGATGCGATGCGACACTATCTTCGACGCGATCATCGACGCGGTGTGACGCTATCTTCGACACACTGCGACGCGATCTTCGATGCTACGCGACGCTATCTTCACAACGCGTCGTCAAAGTCGCCCGCAACGCAAAAAAATCTGCAACTCCACGTTTCTGCCTCCGTGTTCGCGGCGTTACCGACCGGACGCGTTATTATCGCCGGCAGTCGGTTAGGCTTTCACGCGGATTTCTATTGAGGGGAATAAATTCCCGATGTGATTTATACGGACGCGGCGCATTGTGGGCTCCAGCTTGTGTGAGAACAGGACGGGCTTGGTTATGCTTTATAGATATTTTATGTAGGCGCGCGGCATATATTTCGCCCAGTCTGTGCCGCGGTGTATGCAACGCGCCGCAGAAAGGGAGGAAACGAGGGGGCGCGGGGGGCCCGGAGGGGCGGAAAACGCATCCATTCTCCGACGCTTTTCCGACCCCCCGTCTTTCCCTCTCGCTCTCTTTTTTTTTTTCACCTCCTTCTACCCCTCTCGCTCTGTCTCTCGGCAAAACTAATACACCGCTGAAGAAGTTTGAAACGCTCCGCGCGTCACCGTGCCGGCAAAATGGCGGAGGTGGGATAAAAAATGGCCGCCTTCGCGCCTACGGGGTGGGTTACCGGGGAAAAAAAAATGAAAGGAGCCGCTTCTTCCCCCCGAGGACTGTCTTTGAAAGCGTGGATTTAGGGAAACGCGGACGGACGTGCGAAACAGCCCTTACCCGAGTGCATCGTTTTTCGGCGACCCCGACGCGTATCTCGGAACGAATTTCCATCCTACCCTTAATTTCCTCGATTTCCACCCGAAATCCGGATACGGGGTGAAGAATTACCGCCCAAAGATATCTCGACGTTCCCACCAGACGCGCGTCCCTTTATCCCGTCGCTAATGTTCGATTTCATCGATTAATATTTGTCTCATTGTCCGCCGCGGCGCGCCTCCGGGGGTTGTTTTCTCCCGGCGAGAGAACCCGCCACCGGAAGCCACCCTTTCTCTCTTTGCTAAATAAATACGGTGCCAAGTCCCGGGGGACTCGGTCGTGCCGTTTTGTCCCATCGACTCGCCGACATATTCGCGAGCGAGTGAGAACGCGACGGGGGCGAGAGGGGTTGAGGGTGGAGGAGGAGTGCACGGGTAAAAAAGTGCGTCGGTTTCGCATCCCCGCCGCTATTTTTCCGCGCTCCTTGGCGGGCGCGAATCGATTAATGAAAATTGACGGGGGCGGGGGTGGATCCCTCGGGAGCGATGTTTAACACGAGTGACTTGGCAGGGAAAACCGAGCAATTTAAAGGGATGATGCGCGCCTTTCTTGCCAATTAATGAGTGATTAATTATCGGGATGACACTTTGGATCCCGCGAGCGCGCGCCGCCGTGGAGTTGCGGTTCGCCCCCACCCCCGGGGGTGTCGGCCCCCTTTGGGAACTTTAATTAGATCGTCTCTCATTAGACGGGGTGGGTCGAAGTTCAAATTGAAAAGAGGTTGGGGAGGGTCTCGACTGGCCCCGCAATCGGGTCCGAGGGTTTCCCCAGGGCTGTCCACCCACTTTTCCACCCCCTGGAGACAGGTGATTATCGCGTCGCTCCCGACTCGCGGAAAATTCAGCGACCAAGATCATCTCGGTTCTCCGTGATATTGTTTTTTTTCTTTTTCTTATTAACCCGAGAGTTTTCATATTTTTTCGTACGCGTTGAAATGCGGAATTTCGAATCGAGAAGGGATCCTGGACGCGGAGAGACGTCGTCCGATTAATCGGGGGTGCACGCGTGCCGCGACCTTACCGAGGTCGTTTGCTCCACCATCGCGGGGTGGCGAGGGCTGCGGGGGCCGGGGGTGGAGAGGCAAGGGTGGTTTGCTACAATTTTGGTAGTGAATAATTCAAGGTTCGCCCTGAGGGCGCTGTTCCGCGCTTTAAATTGCGCGGCTCGCCCCGTCGGTCCCCTCGCCCTCCCCTCGTCGACCCCCTACCCCACGTGGCCGTCGCCGGAGGCTTTTCCACCCTATATTTCAATCAGTGCTCCTGACAGCGCGCCCTATCCGCCCCGTCCCACCTCGTTCCACCCTTTCCTTCCCTTTTCGCTCCCGCTGATCCACCCTAACCGCCCTTGTCCCCCCGAAATTAATCGGCCGTTAAGCAGGAAAAATTCGTCCCCGACCTCCCCGAGATCTTAGAAGAGAAACCGCCCCTTCTCGCCGGAATCTCTTCATACACTCCCCATTTCCACCCCCCCACGCTCATTTGCCGCGGAAATAAGGGCAACTTTTTTACAAGCTCGGATTCCTGTCAAGCGGCCACGAATTCATCCCCCAATTTCCCGGGACCTCCATCAACGGAACCACCTCGTCCCGCGCACCCTATCCCCGCTGTTCCGGGGGAACCGGGCCGAATGCGGATGACTCCCCCTTCGCCTTGTAAATAAATCATAATCTCGGGGAATAAATAATCCGAGCCTCGGTTTCCAAGATGAGACCGCGAGGGGAGGACCCCGGGCGCACCTATTCATTATGGAGGAAATGGGCCCTCTCGGATGACAACGTGTATCCCAGTCCCGGGGATTGCCCGGAAAATGGCGACCGTTCTCGGGGGGTGTTTCGCCCCCCGAGGAAGGGCTCGAGGGGTGGAAGGGCGCTCTCGGGGCGACCGCCGCGATACCGCGGACCGGGCCGATTGAAAGGCGCCGTACCGAGGGCAAAGCGATACAAAAGGAACGCGGGGCCGCAATAAAAGCTCCCCGTAAAGTGAGCTTTTATTTCCCAGAGTCGACCGAGTGGCCCGCGGGGGCCCGGCCCGCCCCAGCCCCGGTTTCCGCTCCCACGGCCCCCGACAACTCCTTCGTTTACTTGTCGAAACTCGGACTGCCGCCCTTACCGGGACGTCGTCAGGACTTTATTTATTTAGTTCGACCGTTCCGTTCGCCACGGGACGCGCCTCTCGTCTCGTTTAGTTTTCCTTGCCGAGCATCGTGTCCTGGGCGGAGTGAAATCGACGAGGGCCCTTTCGACATATGGGCGAAATTCCTCAAGCCGTGCGGGCGACTTTCGACCAAACGTCGGACGCCTTTGGTAGTCAAAGGGGATGTGAAAGTAACACCCGAGGGGTCAATCGTTCGTGGGAGTATTCTCCGGATTAGATGGTGGATACATATTGGTACAAGAGACTATAGATTGGTATAAGTCCAACTCGTTAAAACAGTTGCCGCGTGAATAAGGAGACCCTAAGACAGATCCTGAAACTCTCGAAGTCCCAGTTTTTCGACGAAATTTTCAGAACGGCCATAAAGAAATTATCTTAAAATTGAAATTTCATGGGCATCGGGACCTAACATAGCCTCTATATTCGCGTTGCAAGGTTCAGGACGATTCGATACGTCCAGTTCGGCGATAAGTTTCGTAAACGAGACTTCTTCGACGCCACTTTCGCGTCACCTTAAGTCCTTCTTGCGCCCGGAGACTTTATTCGTCGGACGTAAATACGGGTGAATAATATTCGGCAGGGTCGGGAGAGAAATGGAGGAGCAATCGGGAAAGCCGATTGGCTCTCTTCTTGCGAACCACGGCCGACAGCGACTGTCTAAGGTCGGATCCACTCGACCGGCTCCATTAATTCTGGCTGTCCGAGCCGGTGGAGTTCGGAGGCGAGGCGCGAGGCATCGATCCGTTCCCAGTCCGGCAAATCGGCCCGGAAATCGCCCCTAAAATCGCGAGAAGGGTGTAGGTGCCGTATCCCCGTGAAATCTTGCAAATCCTTCGGCAGTGATACCCCCGCCGGGGGTTGCGAGCCTCCCGACAGAGAAGGGGGGAGGGGCAGGTGCGTCGCCCCCGGTTTCCGAATAATTTTTGTAAATTGCTCCCATATGTATGAGTGGCCCCCACTGAATCCACAACTAGACGTGGAAATACCGCGCCTTTTCTCCTTTCTCCTTTCTCCCCGAGCCACCCCTCGGGCCAACCCCCGGCGCGCCATTCCGGGAAAGGAATTTTAAAGCGAACCCGCCCTGGCCTGCCGCTTTTTTACTGCCTCCGGGCTCATATCGCTTTCTCTCCTGGCCAGCCTTTCCCCCTGAAATCAACCCCCGGCAGCCCTAGGTTGCACTTATCGCTTTTATTAACCCCCGGAATGTATCCGGCGATGTACTCGATACCCCCGGCTCGCCAATTTCCGGACTCGCTCGAGAGGGGGCTTTTCCCACGTCGCCGAGTTACGGGGTTTAAGGGTCTCAGGAATCGGGTATCACCCCGAGTACACGCGGGACCACCTCCTGGGAGATCTCCCGTGAAGTCTACGCGATTCCTCCGGCCCCGGCACGCGCGATCGCGGGGCGCATTAATCTCCCGGGGGTACACAACGCCGGCGTCAGCGGAATATGTAAATTTAAATTTTCGCCCCGGTCCAACGACACCGGATGCGATATTTAAAAATATGACGACGTTTATCGCGGTATTTATCGCGATACCCGTGAAATATTATCATCCACCCCAGCCCCCCGCAGCATCCCCGCCTCGGTCCGGGGGTGCGCCCCGATGGCGGCGATTTCGTTACTGAAAATACGGGGAAAAAGCCGGCGTAAGAGGCGACGGGGCTTAAGCACCGACGCGGGACGTGAATTCATGTGTAAACATAAGTTATTCACCCCGCGCAACGCCATCGTCGAGGCAGTATGCTTAGGTAAACACGGGGTGACACGATATACCACGCATGCGGCTTGACGCATGAATGGGAATGGGCCGCTAACGCGAAGAAAATCCCGCCCCGTGACGCCGGGAATATGCACTACCGAAAGTGCTCCGAAATTTGCCCCGAGGATTTAGAGTACCGACCCCGGGGGTAGGCCGAGACTTTTGACACTCCGCGTCCCTCCCACCGGGTCCAAAAAGGGGATCCTGCCCGAGTTCACCCCCCAGGTGGGGGGAGGACGAATTCAAAGGAATTCGGAGCGAACCGTCCAGTCTTTGCGACGAATCGAGCTTTCCGCTTCCCCCCTGTGTGCGAGGGTGGTGAAACTACCCCCAGCGGGGGTCGCGACGAAGAGGGTGATTCGATTTGGCTGGGAGAGTAGATGTCACGATACAAGGGAGGTTATTCGTAAGGAATATGAGGGGGGTCTCGGGCATCGCGTACGTAACGTCGATACGTCGCCGCGAAGGGCTGCGCCGCCGTCGCCAAGAATGGAAATGGACAAATATTCCGAGTGGAAATATACACGATATATGGAGAAGGCGAGGGGGTGGGTGGGAGGTGGGAGGCAGGGCCGCCGTTCGTTTCTCGCCGAGCGAGAGCTTTAAAGGGACGCTTATGGCTTTTGCAGGCGATAAATAACGCACTGTCCGCTAGGCGTTTTATCCGCTCCTGGCCGATCCGAGCCGCCTTCGGGGCGAGAGGAGGGACCACCTCCGGGGGTGGCTGAGGGTGGCGAGGACGCCCCTTTTATGCCCAAGTTTCGCGGCGGTTCTCTTGGGCGGAAAGATGGCGAGTCGTATAAACGAGACGTTACTTTCCATTAAACTACTCTTCCCCCAGGATCAGGGTATCGGAGGAAGTCGAAGCGACTCCTGGGGGTTAAGGTGGTGGAGGTTAGATTCGACCTCGGCAAGGAAAAGAGACGCCATCCACCCCTCCGCGCTCCTTCCCACCCCGATCATCGGGGTGGGTCAAGTAACGGCTCGACGTCTCGACGTCGATGGTCCCGACCGGACACTTTATGGGTAGATTTTAAACAAAATACGAAACCCGTAAACCGGGGCTCGTTAAACGGAGCCAGGACCCTCCCAGGGGGTAGTTCGAGCCACCCCGGTCGTCGTGCGGCGTACGGACGAGAATACCTAGACGGACCTTGGCGCAAGCTGGCGAAAGGGCGGAAACGGGAGGCCGAGCTCCATCGGAAGGGTAGCTTTTATACCTTTAATATTTACGAGGGTTGTTTTTTCCTAGGCCGGCCCTCCCCGCAGATAAGAGTTACGTTTCATCGCTACATCCACTCCCGTCAACCCCCAACCCCCTGGATGGTCGAACCCGAGCCGAAGCGAATTCTCCCGGCGAAGGGGTGGCTAACGTTTCGCTTAAATCATGGAGCCTCTCTAACCCTTCGCCTATACCAAGACTCGACCCGAACAAGTGACAAACCGAACGAGAACTCGTAAACCACCCCCGAAGACGGTTCTACCCCGAGGAAAGAATCGAAAGACGCGTCGATCGATCAAACGGTACGATACTGTTCCGCGAAAATGATTAGGACTTTAATTGGACGAGCGTCGCCGAGGAGCCCCCGCGAGAAAGGGGTGCGACGCCCCCTGGCGCCTTCTGGGACAATGGCGGACCTCGCCGCAAACAATGGACCTCCAACCCCTCGTAGACTGACCGTGCTCGTCGCGGGGGGTGGCTGCGTGTAATAATTTAAAATTGCCCGATCCGCCCCCGTCGCGTGTCGCGGGGTCGCGCCGAAGGATCCTCGCGTGTCCTGTCGCGCCGGTCGCGCCGGTCGCCGAACAATGGCCGCGTGCTGGGAGTGTCTTCCGGGAATCCTCGCACGGGAATCCATTTAACGGAGTACGGGATAATTAGATCTTCCCTAGAACCGCAACATAAACCCGGCGACAGGGCGGAATTCTTTGCAACGTCTCGACGGCCGATTACGCGCGGCTCGAATTCCGGTAAACGCTTAGCGGGGGGCGCGCAAGAGGACCGGAAGTTGGGGCCACCCCCTCCGGAGGGTGGATTCCGGGCACGAAGCCGCCCATAACGTGCCCGCCACCCCTTCCACGGGGAGACAGATTGGCACAGATTGGGACGGATTGAGGCGCACTCGTCGAGAGGCTCGCCTCGTGCAAGGGTTGATCGGGAGGGGCGGGGGTGGTCGGCAAACGAGACAATTCCGTGGGCTGAAAAAGAGAGAGAGGGTGGGGGGGGGCCGAGGGAAGGGGTGGCTTCGCGCTCGGAATTCCTAATTCCCCGATCGTAAATTGATTAGCGGCCGCAGCCGGGGGTGGGTCCCGGTATCCGTCGGGGGATGGTGTCGCGTCGTTTCGCGAACAGCTTACGAAAGTTAAGGAACTACCCCTATAAATTCGTCCCACCGCGCCGGCGAGCTTCCTTCTTCGGGGCGGTCTACTCCCGTATTGACTCCGCGGAGATACTTAAGGGGTTGTTCTCGAGTTTCCAGGGGTGGGTGAGCATAAACCGGAAGGCCCTCCTCCCTTTGACTCCTTCGTTTGACGACCGAACGCGAGTCGCGTTCCCGACACCGCCGATCCGAGGCGCACCTATCGATTCGCCCCTCGCGTGCGATTCCGACCTCGTAGGGGATGATGGAAACGTTACAACCAGCCCTTAACGCCGTACACGCCATCGAGGTTCCCTTCGAGTCCTCGCGGCGGATTAAGAGGAATCACCCGACCCGAAGTCGCCCCGGGTAATCCGTCACCGTTCCGCGATCGTCCCCCGCGCGTTCGGGAAATAAAATTTGCGGAATGGGGAGTACCATATGGGGACGAATTGGATGCTCTCCCGTAGCGATTTGTTCCTCGGGAATACATTTCCCGCCCCGTGCGAGCGGGGGGACGGGGGTGTTCGCCCCGACACCCCCGTATTTTCGCACAGACGACGTCCCACCCCCACCCGCCCTCTCGAGGGGCGAGTCTCGTATACGCGGAAGGAAAATATTTAAAGAGGCACCCGATCGCGCCACCCTTTTCGCCCTCCCCCTGAATGGAAACCCGAGTCCGGCGCCACCCCCTGACCCGCGCCATGACTCGGTCGTGCTACGAAATATGCAAACCGAATTGCATTCCGCGGACTGGCTTTGATCATTGCGAATTCGCCGCTCTAATGACACCGCGCGGCTGCGAAGAGCCGCCGCCCGGAAACCTCCCTGTTTCAAATAATTCCCTCTTGGACCATCTACCCCGTACCTCCATCCATCCCCCACGTGCGAGTGGCGCCCGGAACGCGTTTTCGGTATCAAAAATGGATCTTCGCACCTGGCGCATCCCGAAACTCGCTGGAGGCAAACTACCCCTCGTCGCGTCGAACGGGGTAGATCGGGGATCGGTCGCGATTTCGCCGCCCCCGGAGTTCTAATCGCGTTAGCCGTCGATGTGGCCCGATTAAAGTTACAACCACCGGGAGGGGATGAAAATTCATCAGGCTTAACCACCCCGTCGTCGGTCCTCGACGTCGTCGTCGCGACGGAGGTCTCCCGTCGAGGAGCGGTTCGGAACTCGGCGAGGGGTGTCAGGTGCTCGCCCGCGATCTCCGCTAAATAAGTAACGAGCTAGCCAGTGCCTCGCCCCCCCCCCGGTGGGTGATTTTCGCCCCACCGGGCCGCAGAGATATCCGCCGAGGTGTCGGGCCGAACACGAACGCGAAATCGCGCTCAGGGCGCGTAGCCGACGACAAATCGGTTCGACGTGCCGGTCGGCAAACGTCGGCGCCCCACGACCCCACGCCCCACGCCCCACGCCCCCGGCCCGACATCGGCGCGCCGAAGCAGGACGCGATTCGTGAATAAGTTATCGCGGGCGTCGTCGCGTAGCCGGCGAGCCGAGGGACACCTCGCCCCACCCCCGGTGGGGGGCAGGGGCCCCCCTTTGAAGTCCTGCCATTCGACTTTTTCGCGCGGATCATCTCGCGGATTTGCATGAAAATGAGCCTCTCACGGCCGGGGGAGATTAATGAATTTTAACGAGGGCGCGCGTCCGCCCCCGGGTGTGGTCTCCGGGCGACACCCGCCCCCGTAAACGTTCGCCCCTTGGACGAGAGGCCAAGGTGCTCCCGATTTTTCGGGATCGCCCCGAAATCGCAGACAAGGGAAGAAGCGATCCAATCGCGAGTGCATCCCCCTCCTCGGGATCCTCCGAAGTATAAAACCCACCCCCGGTACGTAACGCGGATCCAACCCCTTTAGGCGGCCGTTTCGCCGCTCAGCGGAGCGCAACAAACCCTTCCCAGCCCGGATACGGAGCGATATTTCCTTATTTCTCGTTCTTCTTCCAGGTAAGAGAGCTCCTCCTGAGGGAAGCTGCTAGGGGTGCGGGACTCGGCGAGATGGCTGTGGCGTGGTCGAAGGTAGGGGCTAGGTCTAGGAATATTTCGGATTACGCGGGAGATCCCGGCGGGGCGGTTTGCCCCCGCATTACTTTCCCACTTTCCCGACCGATGAATAGGTGCGCCGCCGAGGGGTGCTCGCATGTCGCCCCATTTGCCGGGGGGGGGGCGGGGGGCGGGGGCAGAGTTTATAAGTTGGTAATTTGAGGCGCGGGGCACNCCCCCCCCGGATCCTCCTTACTTACTCCAGCCTCCCTCCGTGATCTCCTCGCGGAGGCCGCGGTTATTTATTCGGGAATTACCGTCGCTTATAATAAGCCCCTCTTTATTCTCCCCGGCGTGGCGCGGCCCTTCCAGGAGAACAGATTCCGAGCCGTGATTTAATGGAGTCGGCGCCCCCGAGAAGTGCCCCCCCCCCCCCGTCCGCGCGTATTGGGGGGCGTCGGGGTGAAATTAAAAGGTAACAGCGGCCTCGGCCCGAAATCGCGGATAATAAAATTACCAACGGCTCCGGAATTATTTATCCCGACCGACGCCCGGCGACGAGGAGTCCCCGTTTGGAAGGGGCCCGGGAATTTAAGGCCCCCTCCCGGCGTCGGGGCGCGCGTCTCCCTACCCGGCTCCTTAAATCTCTACGCCCTTGGGGGTGCTCACCGAGGTACCCACCTACACACGGAGGGCTCGGAAATTTCTAAGGAAATTCAATCTCATCCCCCGGGGATTTAAATGTTAATCCCGAGCCTCCCGTCTGGAGTCGGCCTCGGTTTCGGAGGTTAAGGTCGAGCCGAGCTTCCGCCCTGCGGTGGAGACGCCTAGAATTGGCCGCGATTTCTTCGCGCTCTATCTCGGGGACCCCGGGACTCCCCCGTCGAATCTCTTTAGCCGACGATTTGGAGGTTAGCTCTCGTAGTAGAGGTAGCCGCTTTCTGGCCGTTCCACGAGGTAATTGGGCCGGCTTTTTCTGGGCGGAACCACCGCGCCGGGGGTTTAAGGTAAATCTCGGCCGTTTCGTCCAGTATGCAGGCTGCCGGCTGCATCTCCTGTCCCGGGGTCGGGGGTCTTCCGCCCCCGGGACGCGCGGCCATTGTGCGGAGCTTTGTTCGAACGGTGACGGGGTCACATTAATCTGTCTCGCCCCTTCTACATGGCCCGTACGCTGCAGGACGTACGACCGATCCCTATCCGCCCCCCTCGCCGTTTCCTACCCCATCCACCCCCGAAATTTCGCCCGAGTCGACGACGCTCAACCCCGGGCCACGGTGCACCCGGAGAAATAAATTCACCCGTCAAATGTCTATATTAATAAATAATTATTTACGCCGAGTAGTCCCACCTCCGGAGCAACGAGAAGCCACGGCTGCGGTAGGTACATTCGTACGTCGTAACTTCGGATCCACCGAGGCTAATTATCAGCTCGAGGAACAAGTTCCTCGATAACTGGTCTTATCGTAGATGTTAAATACGACACTCCCTATATATATATATATATATTATGGGAAATAAAAGGAACCGAGAACTCCAACCGGTAGAGATAATTGCTCGGAGGATCGTGAGGTTTCCCGAGCGCAGCGGTACGTCTTCTACTGGGAGAACTCCGAGGATGCTCGGTTCTTCGCGTAATTGAAAAATAAAGCGATAATCCTCCCTCGGATGCCCGGTTAATCCGTCCGAGTGGTTACTTCCGGACGCGATATCGTTGCGCTTTATGGGGGGTCGACAGAGCTCCTCGATGGATACCTTTCAAATGAGAATTCCTCGCCTGAGAGGAAGCAACGAGGCGTGGGCAAAAATTGTCCGAGGGATGAAAGTAAACCGCGATATACGGGGACCCTCTCTCCAGGGGGTGCGTCTCCTCCGGATGAAGTCCAGGAGTCACCTGTTCCCCCCAGAGTCGACTCGCTTCTCGCTTTACGAGGTTTCGGGGGCTCGATAGAGCGGGCCAGCTGGTGCGCGCGCACGCCTGTTTCGAGTTTCGAGACATCGCTCGTTGTATCGTGGCTGTATCGATTCCTACCCCTCACCGGTCTGGCCGTCAGGGCGACAGGTGGTGGGGCGTAGGGGTAGAAGCCCGTAGCCCACGAGGGAAAGTTTTCCGCGAATTTGGGGACCCCCGTTTCATCGGGAAAGCGCGGAGAAAATCTCTTCGCGGGGGGTCGTCGCCCCCGGCCATTGCCCCCTTACGCAAAGCCCGACCTTTCCCACGTTCGAAACCGCTCGGCTTCCAAGATACGAACCCCGCTTATCGTTTGACTCCATTTGAACCTATTTAACACGTGGCCGAGGGCGAAAACGGAAAACTCGACGACTTTTCGCGGATTAATTCGAGAGTAAATCCCTCGCAACGAGGAGGCCCCTCGTTCACCCCTTTACGTTTCAAAGCTGGATCGAATTTTGAGATCCATGCTAGAGGGGGTACCGAAACTCGCGTGGATTCTTTCAAGTGTAAAACGGGCTTGCAGTCGTTCTCCCCACCGTGGGGCTTTCGCCCCCTCTCGACGCGCAGCTTTCCACCCCTCCGGCCCCTCCGACGCTTTCTCCTCCTCGTAGTACGAGAGTTTTCCGGCGGATGGCGCCACCGTTACCTTTTCCAGCGACCCACCCTCGGTGGAAAGCCACCCTGCGTCGGCAATGCAGGGTACACCCCCGACCGACGGTTTTTCCGACCGACGGGGAGGTTCCGGACTCGCGGGTCGAACTTTTCCGCGGACGCGAGGATCGCCGGAAGCGGCAGATCGGATCTGGAGAGAGCCGAAAAATAAACTAACGACGTGTGCGCGTGTGCACCTGTACTCGGGGGTGGCACGGGGGTGCACGCCACCCCCCCGACTTATCCCTCGCACGTCTCCCCGGTAATTCCCGAGCAGTCGTGCCCGCTCGCGGCGACGCGTGACTCGCGCGATTGCCATCGCGATTCGCCCCCCGGATAAGGGTGGCCGGTGCCATTTTATTTCCTAGTTTAAAATGTAAAATAACCGGAATTTCCGAAATTGCCCCGCCGAGTGGTATTTGTACAAAGTAATGCGCCGAGCGTGCCCCGCGACTCCTTTTCGCGCCGGACGTCGCGACTTCGCGGGGGGTGATTTACCATTCGGACGGAACGGGGGCGGCCGCCAATCACCGCGGCTGTCGTTCCGCAACGGGAGGGCCGCGGGGATTTAACGATAATTCGGGGCACCCCCGAAATACGGGCTTCTCTCTTTTTCCCCTAGCGCTAATTCACCGGTGGCAACGCGGGTTTCGGTTTCTCGGGACGAGCCGGCGTCTAGGGGGATGAAAGGGGTTAACCCCTCCAGATCTCGCGTATCCTTTTCAAGCCCCCTAGGAGGAAAAATTCGCCGCCTGGGCCGAGTAAAACGGAATTTCCGAAATTACTCCGGGTAGACCGCGGGAGATTCGCGGGGGGTAACGCGCCGGGCGTGCCGGCTCCCCTTCCGGGCCGGATTTCGCCCGCCGGTCGGCAGTCCGCGGCGAATACTTGGCGATTTCGAAAAGGAGGATTTACGCGCGAATTCACCGAAAAGGGTGGCCCTCCACCCCCGAGCTCCTGGTGCCTCTTCGAGGAAACGACTCGGCCGTGGCTTTCCCTTAGGAGAAATGCCACCCCCGTCCGGCCCCTCGCGCGAGCCCTCGGCACTTTGAAAGGCTGCCACTTTGAAAAGCACGGGGCATCAATGGAAATTTTTACCTGGAGAGATTTTCCTCGAAAATTCCGCTTTCCGGCCCCTACCCCGTCGCCCCGCCCCCCCTGCGCTTTAATATCCCGGCCAGGCAAGATATGTGTATATAAGTCATTCGGACGGAATCATTCCTACGAGTTAATCACCCCTTAGGGTGTCGCGAGGATTCCCCCTCGCCGGGGGTTTACGACCCCCCAAGAGGTTCCCTACCGTATCGTCGGGTGGACAAACGACGAGTTTAATTCCTATCTTTCGAGGTGGAGGACCCTTTCCGTATTGGATATCCGGGGGTGGGGCAGGGGGTGCTCGTCCTTGCGGTCCTGGAGGGCCCCTCGCGTGGCCCCATCCGGCCCACGCGAGGACCTCCTCCTAGAAGAATTTAATATCTCGGCAACCGGAGCTCGGTTCATCTTGGCCCGCCCCTCGAGGTCCGCTAGCAACCCTTTGATAACCCGATACCGGGTAACCATTCCCGCCACTTCCGGCCGATGGGGCCGAGAGCGAAACCGCTCGCGCGATTCTCTTCTGTCAGGTAACGCGAGTCATGTGGAACGGCGAGTAGTCTCCGAATGCAAAGGTACCCCCCCGCCCCCCAATTCGCGTCTAATAAAGTTCAAGTGGCCCCACCCGACCTGAACACGTCGCCGATCCGATCGCCCCCAACCCCCAAAATATTTCCTTCAACCCGCCATTATTTCTTTTCCGCCACGATTTTCCACCTTCCCGAAAAACGCAACTAAGCATCCTGTGCGGAATACCGCGGAGCACTTCGGCCCCGTGAATTTTTCACGGGCCGTATACTCGGCGTCAGGGAGCACATACATCTCGCATACGAGGGCGCCGTTAGGGGGGTGGGTGGGAGGGGGGTAGGTAGCGTCGTCCAGAGAAGTCGCGAGGCCGCTTTACGGGGGGTCCGCGGCACTCAGGGCGTCGCGGCGAACCGCGCCTTGTAAAATCCAGGCCTGCGAAATATTTTACATGTTTTTTTTCCCTCTCTCCCTCCCTCCCTCCCCCTGCGACACACAGGAATGCAAAGTACACGTATGTGATAGCGTTGCACGGGGGACCCGCGGCCAGGGAGGGCTGGGGGGGGGGGATATGTTGCGAGCCGTCGAGTGCGTGCTTCACGCGACACAACCCCCCACCCTGGCCGGCAAAAACCCCCGTGCTATGTCATTACTATTAATAACCAGCAGGAGAGAACACTGGGGGGGAGGGGGGGGGGGCAGG